>NW_008825075.1:3221276-3242228 GCF_000699105.1 Pygoscelis adeliae | reverse complement strand
GTACTGGTGGAAGAAAAGCTGGACATGAGCTGGCAATATGCGCTTGCAGCCCTCAAGGCCAACCGTATCCTGGGCTGCATCAAAAGAAGCGTGGCCAAGCAGGTCGAGGGAGGTGATTCTGCCCCTCTACTCTGCACTGGTGAGGCCCCACTTGGAGTACTGTGTCCAGCTCTGGAGTCCTCAGCACAGGAAAGACATGGACCTGTTGGAGCAGGTCCAGAGGAGGGCTACGAAAATGATCAGGGGGATGGAACATGTCTCCTATGAAGAAAGGCTGAGAGAGTTGGGGTTGTTCAGCCTAGAGAAGAGAAGGCTTCAGGGAGACCTTCTTGCAGCCTCTCAGTACTTATACGGGGCTTATAAAAAAGATGGCAGCAGACTTTTGAGCAGGGCCTGTTGTGACAGGACAAGGGGGAATGGCTTTAAACTAAAAGAGGGTAGATTGAGACTAGATATAAGGAAGAAATTTTTTACGCTGAGTGTGGTGAAACACTGGCACAGGTTGCCCAGAGAGGTGGTGGATGCCTCATCCCTGGAAACATTCAAGGTCAGGTTGAACGGGGCTCTGAGCAACCTGATCTAGTTGAAGATGTCCCTGCCCACGGTAGGGGAGTTGGACTAGATGACCTTTAGAGGTCCCTTCCAACCCAAACTATTCTATGATTCTATGATTCTATGAAATCTGGGGTTATAATCAGGGGGGAAAAAATATAGCTTAGAAATCTTCATTTGATTTTTCAAGGCTCAAGTCTGCAGTGTTTCCGAGTCTTCTAATCTTACTAAGGTGGGAAGCTAAACTTTTTTTAGACAGAATTAATCTTTGTAAGAAATATGTGGCTTCTCAGAAACCAGTTATTTTATTTGAAGCTTTTAGAGTCCATACTGCCAATTTCTGTTTCTCTGAAACAGCTTTTCTATCTGCATCTAAAGTCTGCCTATAATGATATACCTTGCTAGTTCAGTGGGTATTTTTTGGTTTGGGATGACTGGTTTTTTGGGGGGTGGAGGAGAGTTGTTGGGGTTTTTTTGGTGTGGTTTTTTTGGGGGGGTGGGTGGGGTTTTGGGGTTTTGTTTTTGTTTCTCCCCCCCCCCAAAGTGTAATTCTTGCTTATTGGCGTATTATTTCGTTACAAAATCCTGTTCACCCAGCAGGGCTTTTCACTATGTGAAAGAAAAATTACTATAGCTGTAAACTATTGCTGATGACATAAGGAGATATAAATTGCCTTCTACCAAAGATTTTACTATTATGGGGAATAACATGATCTTTAAGAGTAAATAAAATCTATCATCTTTTTGTTCCGTGTCTGAAGTGCACTAATAGCCACTGTACACTTTCAGGGCTGATGACTAAATGAAGCCTGTAAGATCCAGCCCCACAGACTTCAGAGTGTGCAGAGTGAAGAAATATTTCAGGGCAGCCAGGAGGGAGGGAAAACTTATTTTCTGCATGAAACGCTAAACCAAAAGAAATTGAAATAAATAAACAAACACACACACACAAAATCCACAACAAAAACAGGAATTATAAAGAGGTTCCACAAATTTTTTTGAATAGTCTACTGGTTTTCAACCTGATCCAAACCATGAATGATGTTAAAGTCAAATTTTGAAAAAATCAGTGTGCATATTGTTGTGACGGTAATTTGATTGCTGTAATTTGCTTGACAGTGAATGTGCTCATTAGCCAACGATCATGCTCTTACTAACAAAATCCTTCTCTGTTCCACTTCTCTGCTGCAAAATTCAGCTGTATTTCAAGGCCTCTATGATGACTTTGGACTTCTCTGGTTAGTTGGTAGACTCAAAAGGACAGTATTTTTAGACACTAAGGCCTACAGTGATACATTTTATTTTCTTGTCAGAAGGTTTAGTCATTAAATAATTGGATAAATTTATATATAAAGAAGTAAATTGTGTTTCTGACAGATTTATTTTTTCATGGGAGACTTATTTCCGTGTGTTTAAACATAAGGATAGTGAGTAGATAAATCAAACTAATGAAAATGATCAAAGTGAACAAAATAATAAAAATGTAGAACACAATCAGATAAGAACAAAAGTGAATATATTTGGTAATTTTACTTGTTTTCAAACTCAAGTATGTAATTATTTTGATTTTTCATTCCTGAAAGCATTTTTTCTAAACTGTAAATGCAATTATGTGCTGCATTTAATTTTATGGCTGTGTGCAGGATTCATGCACTGGTCTCCATGAAGGGTCTTCTTACACAGCCAGCTGATCATTCATGTCTACATGCTAATGGGTACATATAGTGATATGTACATGTCTGAAGTAGCTTCACAGATGGCTTCATATTATATTTGCTCCAAATTAAAAAAAAAAAAAAAAATCTTTCTTATTGCTTTTCCCCTAAACTTTAAATACTGCCTATGGCAACACACATGTTGAGACATCAGGATATGTTTAAGTGGGGTCATTCTGAGTAATTTTCAGTTATAATTTCTTATTTATAGTTCTTCATCATAATCACCATTCTTTTTGATGGACAGAAATGATGGTGATTGAGCTAGATCACAGGTCATTTCTGGTAGTAAATTTTCAGTGCCTGTGGAGCAACAGATACAAAAAATGTTTGAAAGGATCTATCTTCCCTTAGCCAGACTGGTTATTTGGCAAATGTATGTATATGCTTTTGATGTGACATGCCACTTTTCTGACTTGTCACTTCATATTTATGATACACAGCAGTATGCTTAATTGTTTCATGAAGAGTCTTGTCATGCTAAATCACCTTACTATGAAATGAAATGCAATATAGCATGTCTAGACACAGAAATACGAAACACAAAAAACATATAATATGCTGTGACTTTGACATGATTAAACACAACACTGACAGCTAGCAGAGCATGTGCAATAAAATTAAAGATACTATTTACGAAAGACAAAAGGGACATTCTGGCTTTTCAAGCAGTTTCATGGATTCAGTATATTAGGATATGAGTTCTCTGTTTCGGGGAATTTTGGTACATACAGCACTGGAATTGGACTCGGGAAACCTGAATTCCTCCCATGTGTTCCACAGCATTGCTGGATAACAGTCACAATATCTAGGGAGTGTATTCACTCTGTTGGCTCTTCTGTTTGAACTGCAATGGCTGAAAAATGTCCTGCAGCAGCTTTGCTTTAGCATCTGCCTAAAAAGTTTAACAAGTAAATGATTTTTGGGTTTGTTATACTCCTAACTCCTGGACACCTGAAGAATTGAAAGGGAATTCAAATTTTTCCTCAATTGCCTCGAGCTCCTGATTTTCAAAGAGCACAATTTGTTTGGAATTCTTTAATTTTACAAGCCAAAATTCCATTTCACTGGAATCGTAAATAATGCCTTTTCATATTATGCATTCAGTTAATCCCTGTCCTTGCTCAACAGGAATAAGATTACCCTTGCAAGCCCAAAGTTTCATGCATTTACTTTCTATTGTCTTCTGCTTTTCCTTCAATATTAACATTATTATTTCACCTCACCAATTTATGTTCAACTTTTAATTAATGTTCCATTTAATTTTGGTAAATTTTTCATTCACTTCTACTGCAACTTTGTCCAGTTCTCCCTCTGGAAAAGCAGGGACAGCTTTCATTCTTTCTCTGTGCTCTGCATGTCTGCAAACACTTGCAGGTTTTTCAAGTGATGAAATCCCTGTGTCCTTAGGCTACATCTCTGTCACATCCCTCTTCTCAGGTTTTCGTTTCTCCCCTGTCTTCACCAAGCCACCCTCCACACAGCAAACTTGCAAAATTGGGGTTTTGGGGGATTTGTATCAGTCAGAACCTCTTTTATATTTTTCCCCTTTATATTTTGTTTGAAAACATCTCTCTCCTCTCTCTTTTTGTGAGGTATGCAGTGCCACACTTTTTTTTTATTATCACAGTTGTCCTCCCCTGCTTACATTAACTGAAAACTACTAGAAGCATCAAGTGTCTCAGAACTAGCAGTAGGCACTTTCCACTTGTCAGTCTCTGCCAGCATTCACTGAGTGCAGATACATTTTTTTTATACATCTCTGGGGAACTTTAACCTTGATGAAGGTTATAAGTACACCATTCCCACTACCTGTAGTATTGTCTTAGCTTTACTACTGATGCTATGTATTTTTTAATGGCCACTCAGAGCAATGGAGACAAAGAAAAATCTCCTTCATTCAGTGTCTGAATTTAACTGATGCATGATGGGTAACAACTTTGCTAAACATTTTTGCCATAATTTTATTAGCATACATAAAAAGCTTTTCCCAGTGACGAATAATCTTTCAATCATGACCAAATTAAACTCAGTTTAAAAAAAAAAATAACGTGGAAGCAAACATATTCTTTTATAGTGCACAGGACTGGAGAGATTACATAATTTTCCATATGAAATATTAACCAACATTATCCTGTGCAATATTAACTGCAGTCAAAAACTCAGTATACAGTCTGTTGGTCATAAAAGGAAATTAGGAGGCTTAAACTCCAACAGCACAAGATCAGCATCATAACAATATGTATCAGACCTTGATATAAGATAAAAACAAAGCAAAGACGTATTAGATGGAAGAAAAGAGAGCCAGAGAGGAGCGGAGACATGTTTGATGTGGCAGGTACATGAGCGGAGCACGTGGTAGCTCTTCCTCAGTAGGAAACAGGGTGGAGGCAGTTCAGAGAAGCCCATGGAGGCATCCAGCAGTGGCAGATGACAGTTCCCAAACTAAAATGAGTGCAGGGACAAGTCCTCCTCCACTTCGCATAGTCAGCAATGAGGAGAAAGAAGGCAGAACCCCATCCAGGCTGCTGTTTGTAATCAGGCAGACTGAACAGGTATTTTACTCCTCTCATGTCCAGGAACAGCCGGTAAGCTTCATTCCTGGTGTTGTCCGTGTAATGTCTTTTCACTCACTGCAGAGCTGCCTCGCCCCTGCAACGAGCTGGGAGAGAGGTCGTCCCTCTGCTGCTACTCCTGGGGCACATGACAGCCTCAGTGTTGCCAGGCTGAATGACCTACCACAACAAGGTGTCCTGAGACAAATGAGAAAAGTAAAAATAATGCCAGCTCATCCTGCCTGTCTGTCTGCTACGAGACAGAAATCTAAGTCATGTACAGTCTTCTCTGAATCCCCCTGGCAAGGGATATCGCATTGCCATGCCACACAGGAAATGAGAGAAAGGGAAAGCTGTGATCCTGTCATGATCGTTTCTCTGGCTCAAATCTTTCAGTTAAGATTTAAAATAATAAAAAAAAAAACAACAACAAACTAAAACCAAAAGCATACACACACACACAGAGGAAAACAAAAACAAAAGGTCTGTCACCTGTCAGGTGACAACTGGCATTATCACTTTTCTCATCAGACCTATCAGGTTAGCCATGCAGGTGTGCTTCCCCTAGCCCTTGTCTCTGTTGATTCTCTACTCGGCTCCTAAACGCATGGAAAGAGGAAAAGATGGGAGAGGATATTTTGAGGAAAGTGAAGGGGCTTATAATTACTAGCTATATTAGGTTCAGGTACAGCCTAGCCCTAAATTACCCAATTGATTCAAGTAAAAGTAACCGATATTACCATAAGTAAATGTTCCCAGAATCTCTCTCCAACAATAGGCAGACACTGAGCTGAATTTACATTTAAAGTAGAAATTACTTTCGTGCTAAGAACAGTGAGACCTGTAGAGTGAAATGTATTGTTCTTGACATGTTTGAAAAACACTTCTCAGTGAGCATGGGGTGGGGGGTATAGGGGGAAGTAGGATTGGCAAAGCTAAAACAAGAGTCAAACCTTGACTTCTGTGAGAAAGCATAATCCCACTCCTAATAAAAATACATTCTTATTTTTCAGGACATTGGCTACCATTCATTATACTGTTTTGTGACATTACTGCATGGTACGTGTGAAGTAACTCATGAATCTGGACTTGGTTTAGCAAGCCCTATGTTATTTATCAGCATTAGGCATTGCACTGGTTACCTTTTAACTACAGGAAGAAACATGCTGAAAGGTGTTTTGGCCATTTTTGCAGCATTCATGGTACATCTACCGCATGTGTAAATCCCTGTGTTAATGCCAATCACAAAATGACCACCTGCCTTTTTCTGAGTATAAATTAATGGTTTTCCTTATACAAATAGATATACATGTAGAATCTATGAAATAAATTGAAGACATCTTATAGAAAATAAGTAACAATTACAAAAGAAAAGATTTTAAAAGCATTTTCATAGCTCATGTGCAGCTAAGTAAGGCCCTTATTCAGGCATGGAATTTAGCTATATTGGCTAAGCAACAAGTGATCCCTCTTTCATGTTGTTTGACTTGACTACATGCAGCTTTTTCTTGACCATTAGGAAATTTAGATCTTCTCTCCCACCTTACCTGAGAGGTAACAGGCTTCCTTGTTCAAGTACATGGGCTGAGGCTTGCAGTATGCCTTTATAATATACAGGATTTCTGTGTAATTTAAATTTTATCATTTACAGAAGGACTAAGCCATTCTTGAGAGAGGGAGAGATCAGAAAGTGTATTCGCTATCTCAGCTTTAAAATATTGTCTTCCAAACTGCCTAATTCTGGAGGCAAGAGTTAAAATCATGCAGACATAGGTCAATAAAAACTACCAAGGATTATTTCTTTCAGAGTACCTGGTTTATCATATCAAGTATAATTCAATCTTTCTGAGGCACAAATATACATCATATTGAATATTTGGAAAAGCATGGTCTAAAGATAAAGATTAAATACTGAAAGTGAGAGGAAGGTTTATGCTACTTTTTTTCTTACGAAGGGATACGAAACGCAAGACAATCAAACAGGAAAAAAGTCAACATGTTCTTGTCACACTGACAGGTAAAATACAGCCACTTAAAATAAGTGTAAGTTTGTATTGAATCACATGTCAGAGTTTTTGGTTGTGTACGTATAATGAAGCAGAAGTCTGATTAGCTCCATGAGCTCTTTCAGAGACCCTCCACTAATTCAGTAAAGTGCAGGACACCTCTTATGTATTGACGAACGTACAATATCTGGGCTTTGAGCTATCTTTCCTTGCTTACCTCTGAAGGCAACTTCGATTTGTTATTTCCACATCTCCAGGTCCCACCATGACACCAACTCCAGCTCTCCCCCTGGAAAGTGCTCCCCAAAGGAGTTGTATTTATCTCCTTGTATTTGCTGAGGTTTGTAGCTTTTGACCCTGATCATAATTTTCTTCACTGGGTTTCATTTGTTTGTTTGTTTTGATTTTGTTTTCTGGAAACTGAGTAAATTTTAGCCTTGTTTGACGGTCTGTTGGACACAAGAACCTGAAGAGTGACCTTTTTGCTTGCCAGTCTCATTTCCCAAAAGAATTTAAAAATCTTTAATTACCTTCCCTCATTTTATTTCCTTTATTTTTCTGAAGTAATTAGGTGCTGCAAACAATAAAGGAAAAATTTATGTGTAAAACCACATTACTTTAATCATGTAAATGTTCAGCTCAGAATCCCAGTTAAGTAAAATATGTCAATATTTTCTTGGAGTCTATTTGAGACCTTCTCTGATGTTATGGCTTTCTCTTCCCCCATTTTGTAGGCCAGCTGTAACTGACAATGAAAATATATGAGAAGATTTCCACCTCACCTCAGGAATGAAAACTTTGGAAACTTATTATAGTAATTGTAAAGAGTATGCGATCAACAAGGTAAAAAAAGTAAATAAAGAAAACGGAATTTTCCTCCAAGGCCCGTGGAGGACATACGTCAGAGCAGTCTGTTCCTGAAGGACTGTACCCTGTGGAAAGGACCCATGCTGGAGCAGTTCTTGAAGAACTGCAGCCTGTTGGAAGGACCCACACTGGAGAAGTTTGTGAAGGACTATCCCGTGGGAGGGACCCCACGCTGGAGCAGGGGAAGAGCATGAGGTGGAAGGAGCAGCAGAGATGAAGCATTATGAACTGACCCCGATTTCTCCATCCCCCTGTGCCACTCAGGAGGAGCAGGTAGAAGAGTTAGGAGTGCAGTAGAGCCTGGGAAGGAGGGGTGGGGGGAAGGTGTTTTTAGTTTTGTTTTGTTTCTCATTATCCTACTCTGTTACAATTAATTGGCAATAAATTAAATTAATATCCCCAGGTTGAGTCTGTTTTGCCCTTGACAGTAATTGCTGAGTGATCTCCCTGTCCTTATCTTACCCATGAGCTTTTCATCATATTTTCTCCCCCTGTCCTGTTGATGGAGGAGGAGCAATGCAGCAACCTGGTGGGCACCTGGCAGCAAGCCAAGGTCAGCCCACCACAGTGTCAAAGGCAACTAATGGTATCCTGGGCTGTATTAGGAGGAGTGTTGCCAGCAGATCGAGGGAGGTGATGGAGGTGATGCTTCCAATCTACTCAGCACTGGTGAGGCCACTTCTAGACTCCTGTGTCCAGGTCTGGGCTCCCCAGTTCAAGAGAGACATAGACATACTGGAGAGAGTGCAGTGAAAGGTGTCATGGTTTAACCTCAGTTGGCAACTGAGCACCACGCAGCCGCTCGCTCACTCCCCCTCAGTGGGATGGGGGAGAGAATTGGAAGGGTAAAAGTGAGAAAACTTGTGTGTTGAGATAAAGACAGTTTAATAGGTAAAGCAAAAGCCACGCACGCAAGCAAAGCAAAACAAGGAATTCATTCACTACTTCCCATGGGCAGGCAGATGTTCAGCCATCTCCAGGACAGCAGGGCTCCCTCACGCTTAACGGTTACTTGGGAGGACAAACGCCATCACTCCAAACGTCCCCCCCTTCCTTCTTCTTCCCCCAGCTTTATATACTGAGCATGACGTCCCATGGTATGGAATATCCCGTTGGCCAGTTTGGGTCAGCTGTCCTGGCCGTGCCCCCTCCCAGCTTCTTGTGCACCTTCAGCCTTCTCAGTTGGTAGAGCATGAGAAACTGAAAAGTCCTTGACTAGTGTAAACACTACCTAGCAACAACTAAAACATCGGTGTGTTATCAACATTGTTCTCACCCTAAATCCAAAACACAGCACTGTACCAGCTACTAGGAAGGAAATTAACTCTATCCCTGCCGAAACCAGGACAAAGGCCATAAAGATGATGAATGGACTGAAGCATCTCTCCTATGAGGAAAGGCTGGGAGAGCTGGGACTGGTCAGCCTGGAGAAGAGCAGGCTCAGGGGCATCTCATCAATGTGCAGAAATACCTGAAGGGAAGGCGCAAAGAGAAGAGCCAGGTTCTTCTTGGTGGTTCCCAGTGACAGGACAAGAGGCAATGGGCACAAGCTGAAACACAGGAGGTTCCATCTGCATAACAGGAAACACTGTTTCCCTGTGAGAGTGACTGAGCACTGGCACAGGTTGCCCAGAGAGGTTGTGGAATCTCCCACCTTGGAGATTTTCAAAAGCTGACTGGACATGGTCCTGAGCAACTGGCCCTAGATGGCCCTGCCTGAGCAGATGACCTCCAGAGGTCCCTTCCAATATCAACCATGCTGTGGTTCATGAAAAAAAATAAAAGAGAAAAAAAAAAGACGAATTTAAAGAAACTGCAACTCTAATAAAATCTTTTCAATATGTATTAGGCTAAAAAAGATTTTAATTGCCTGCATGTTTTCTATGGTCTTTGTTAATTAATCTGATCTCTTTAACAAGTTTTTTTGGTTTTGTTTTCATTGCTGAAATTATAGAAATCATTTAAAGTATGAGTTCCCTGTCTGTTACCATCTCTCTACACATATATTAGAAATTCCCCTTAGCTTTTTATGGTTTTCTGAGATTTCATGTCATACAGGGAAAAAAAGCAAAAGTTAGAGCACATGTATTTTGAATAGAGTTGGATACAAATGACTAAGAAGAGAAATAGACATTCAAATCCCAGTTAAGTCTGTAAGTAGTAAGTGGTTACCATTGACAAACATTATGGCAGACACTAGTAACAGCATGTTGGATAATTCTAGTGCTATATACTTTACTAAACCAAAACTCTTAAACTAACACCTGAATCTCATAACATTCAACAAAGGGAAATGCCAAGTTCTGCACCTGGGAGGAATAACCCCACGGACCAGCATATGCTGGCAGCCAATCAGCTGGAAAGCAGCTTGGAAGGAGCTGGAGGTCCATGCGGACACCGAGTTGACTATTAGACAGCAACGTGTCCTTGCAGTGGAAAAGGCCAATAGCATCATGGGCCACATTAGGCAGAGTGTTGCCAACGGATCGAAGGAGGTAATCCTTCCCATCTGTTTAACTCTGATGAGACACAACTGGAATGATAGGTCCAAGTCTGGGCTTCCCAGTAAGAAGTGGAAATACTGGAGCAGGTCTGGGCCATGAAGATGGCTGAGGGCAGGAGCACAAGGCTTGTGAGTAGAGGCTGGAAGAAGGTTAAAGGCAGATCCTACTCCTGCTTACAAAAAAACTAACGGAAGAGTACAGAGAAGATGGAGCCAGACTCTTCTTGAAGATGAACAGTGATAGTACAAGAAGCAGTGCTACAAGCTGGAGCATGAGAAATTCTGATTAGATACAAGGAAAAAATTTCCACTAAGAGGATCATCAGATGCTGGAACAGGTTGCCCAGAGAGGCTGTGGAGTCTGTATCCATGGAGATACTCAAAATCCAACAGGACATGATGCTGGGCAACTGCCCTAACTGGATTTGCTTCAGGCAGAAGGTTTGGACTAGATGACCTGCAGGGTGCCCTTCCAACACAAATTATTCTGTGATTCTATGCTTATTTCTGATTATTATTTTTATTATATTATTGTATAATATTATTATATTATGCAAGGAGACTATAGCTGAGTTGAAATGCAGCGCTGAACCGTACAAAAATTCTCTGTTAAGGCTTTTATGCCTCCTATGACTCTCTCATCCAGCCCTTCCTAAATTACTACTTTTTGGAGCATAAAAAGGAGGGAATTTTGCAGTTAGAAGCCAGTGAATATATGCTACCCACTCAGGAATGATTACTATTCTGTGAATTATTTTCTGAAAATGTTTATTTTAATCCAAACATAACTTTTCTGAACAAAACTCCATCCGCTTATAATTTTCATCTGCATTAAAAGATGAGTATTATTAGCTTATTTCTCTTAATATGTCTGGAAGGAAAATATTCATTTGGCTTGTCCAGATGGATTGGGAATGATTTTACCATGCCCAATTAAGCTTTCTGTCTGCTTCAGACATGGTGCACAGGGGATGGATTATGGTTTCCTGATCACAAAAAAAAAGTTTAAATGTCATTCCTCCCAAAACAGATCAAAATAACTAACTACAGATGCTGCTTTAACCTTGAATATGTACAAAAAACCACTCAAACATATTATATGCATTTTGTTCTTTCCTTTTGCCCTTTAGATCTCTTAATCTTCCGTCCAAATAGTTGTAAGGAAAAGGATGTGCAATATAGCAATTGTTTATGCCTTCTACCAGGTAGGCACATTCTGTAACTCAACATTCCTGAACTGCCATAGGGTGTTTCATTACAGTGTGTTTACTAACCCTTTAAACCAAATTTCATTTACAGCAGCTCCGCTCTGGGTAGTTACACCGCAGTAGGAAGGTTTCTAGGGACATAGAACGGAAACCTGCCATAACTAATAATTACAATCTCAAAGATACCAAGGAGTAAGCATTTGTGTGATTAAAAAAAAAAAAAAAAAGGTAGACTACAGCCAAATGGAAAACTGAAGCATTACTCTACACAGAAAGTAAAGGCAGAAAATGGTTCATTTACTCTCTTTCCATTTGCACAATGGCAATAAAAATGCCAAACAGATTGATTTTCAGGCAAACTCTACATTGCAGTAAAGTCAAGATTACAAAGGAAGATACCTTGCAATACTGTATTTTTACCTCTCTTTCAAGGATATACACATATGCCTATGTGTATGTTCGGATTAGTTTTAATTAGTTACTGCCATTTAATTTTTAGTATTTATGAAATGACATGCCTTTCTCTGAGATTGCTGCATAGAATGTGCATTTCACAATTCCATGTATTAAGCATTCTTTCCAGAGTGGTTAAGACTTTATTGTCAGAAAAATTCCACACAACTGAAGAGAGGAAAAAATACCTCTTTCAGTGAACTGGTCACCAGATGCCTTGTTTGATTTATGTATTCTAAAGCTGTTATAGCTCATTTATATATTCTGAAGCTGTTACAGATTAAAGTTCTCTTGAAGACAGAACATAGCAGAAAATGTCACTGTTTGTTGTTTTTTCCCCGATGGATCTCAACATTATCTCATCTCAACTAAAATTTGATTGGCAAATCTAAAAGGAAACCATTCCTCCTTAAAGATGTCACAAAGCTAGATTTTTTCCCCCAAAATAAAGGGAAAAAAGCAAAAACAAACAAACAAGAAAAAAAACCTAAACCAAACGCCCCCAAAACCATCCAAAAAGCTCCTATAGGATGACAAAAATCAAAGCACACAAGAATTATTAGGCCAAAGACAGAAGGGGAAAGAGATAAAATGTGAGAGAAGGCCTCATTCTAGATATGTGAGGGAAGGACCTCCCCTGTGAGGGCTCATCCTGGAGTCTAAGAATTGATTAAACATATTCTAGTTAAGAAAAAAATGGATAAAATGTGACTGAAGTAAAGAACCTGGGATCCTCCTAATCAGTAGTTTACAGAATCACATCCTTTCTTTCTTGTTCTCCTGAGCTACATAAACTGTGCATCCTTACGTGCACAACAGCAAACCTCAGCAGGAGAATGGGCTTTTCCCTGGCCATTTTAGGAAGGTGTAGAGAGTGGTATACTGGAAAACTGAAGTCTGGTTACAACCATTCCTCCCCCTCCCCACGACCTCACCCATAGCAGCTCCCCCTTACTAAAATCTAAAGCTTCTGAAGTTCTAAAGTTTCTTGACCTGAAGTTCAAGAGTTTCTATTTCTCAAGTAAATGCACTAATCATCATGCAAACAGATCCAATGGTGACCCACTGTATCTCATGAACTAGCAGAGGCTGCACTTCAGAAGAGATTCAGGAGTCCTGAATCCCATCTGGATGAGAGGGTAAAGGACAGCCTGAACCCAAGGGTGTCTCATCTGTTGGCTTCCCAACCAGTGCATAGCTGAGAGCACACATTTCCTAATAATCTGTACTGAGTAGCCCCCCTGGAGGCATACAGTCAATGAGTGATAGGTGCTGCAGTTAGGACCTCTGAATTGCTCCTCAGAGGTGCTTCCCTCTCTGTTGACCAAACCTAGGAAGCCCATGGGTCTATCTTATGTTCAGTGTTGAAACAAAGCACTTATCTTTCAGGTGTTGTGAGGCTTACATAGGGATCCTTGAGATGGTCAGAATCTGCCCCACGGTATCTGCCACATGTCAGCTTTTCTTTGTGTGATGTGATGGAGTCTTATATAAGAAATGGTATTTTCTTCAACCTTTTTATACATATCACTCTGCCTAGGCCCAGACTATGTCCTTATTCACTCTGACTAGTACCTGATTTCAATAGTCCCATTAAAATAAACAAAATCACATAGCTATTTTCAGAAGCCAGTCTGCAGACACTTCTGTTATTATTGAAGAGCTGGAATAAATATTTCCAGATGGAAGACCCTCATTGTGTTTGTATGTCTATCCTTTCGTACTCTCCTTCTTTCCAGCTACTGCTCATAGTGTTATTAAACAACCTCATATTCAAGGACATGCCTCTAGAAAATGACAACCAGATACTTCTGCCATAATTGTCCAGAAGTGACCATCCTATTGAAGAGCTAACAAGACAGACTGTTCAGCTCATTCCCAAAAATGGAAAGCCAGTGTCCTATTTGCAAAAATGGGGGAAATACCAGATCTGCACTGAAACAAGACCTGATATTAGTAAGTATGCTGATGAGTATATTCAAATGAACACACACAGTCTTAACCCAGCATATATTATGACATTAACATGTTTTATATAATGCTATGAGTCAAATGAAATACTATACCATACTGAACAATGGCCTATGCATGAATATAAGCATAAAAACGCCTAATCAAGGCTTCAGTTTTGAGAATGTGTTACACTTTAACCATTGATTAATCTGCATTTTTTTATGACATTACTTTTTTTTAAAGCTAATCAAATAGCAAAATGTCAAACTCAGGAAATTTTAACTTTCTAAATAACTGCTTGGGGTTTTTTGGTAATAATAGTATAGAAATCCCCGAGATATTTAAAGTTGGCAGTTTTCCTAGAGATAAATCTCTAAACAGTGTAACTTTCTATCTTCACGGACCCTGACATCAGCATATATTCACATTTTCATGTTGTCCTCTTACTGGAGGCAGAGAGATAATTTAATCTCACAAGCCAGAGTCTCTTAATGGGGTAAGGTTACATAGTCAAGGAGAGAAATTATGGCTAGTTATGAAAAAATAAGTGTGTTTAAACCAAATTGAGTTATTTAATGAAGGGCTTTAGAAAAATGGATGGTACCCTATCACGCCACTTAAGCATATTGAGTAGCTCAAGGGGAAAATGTTGTGTGTAAGCTTTAATTAATTTCCACTTTCAAATCCTCAGAGACACCAAAGAAGAAAAGTCTGAAACATTCTGTTGACAGTATACACAGGTTCCAAGGACATTTGATGGAATACAAGTATTATGATCATAACAACACATTTTTATCAGGAACTGTTTCACATTCTAAATGTGTGCACATTAACCAATGATTATATGGGCTTTTAATTGGTATAAACTAATAAAGGCTCTTTTTTGTTTCTTCTCTCCAGTCAGTACAATTTGATTACAGTAGCTCAAGCTTTACCTCATTATGTACCTGTGATAGCTAGCGTTTTGGAACTGCTCCACCTCTTTTTTTAAGGGAGTACACTAAGCCAAAGGTATCTAATCTTTAAGGCTAGGTTTTACTGGAACACAAAATAATATTAGAGCAGAGAAACTCTTTACATAAGGAAACCTCAGATAAGATGTGTGAGCAGGATTGAATAAAACAGGTTAAAACAAATCTTACTACGGTCGACTGTCTCCTTGCAGGGTAATCTTTTCCACCAAACTTGATCTCAGTCCAGCAAACTTTAGAGGTTCCATTGGTCACAAAGACCTCACAGTCCCCTCACATTAAAGATTTGTTAATTTTGGTTTCTAAACAAGCAACCTGCTCATATGTTATCTGATTTTTGTTATGACTTCTCTGAAAAGAGGAAAATAGTTTCAATGGAGGGGATGAATAGATACATACCAGCAGCTAATCCCATAGCAATGTCCAGTACGCTAAAACTCTGCTCAGTTTTTCCTTCTCTCACCTTCCATCCTAACTCTCAATAAGCCTCTTCTGCCTCTGAAGGCTACATACATCAACGAGCTTAGCAGTTGTCTTCATTAGTTCTGAAATTCCCGTCACTTCAGCCCAGATTTTGAGGGGCAGATTCTCAACAGGAGGGCTTCTTATGAAGGAGATAAAAGAGATTCCTACCATTTTTCACCTTCTTGTGGCTTCAAAGTGCATGCTTCTTCATAATGTCCTGGAAGAGTCTCTTAGCCCCAAAAGAGTGCACTCTGCCAGCCCTGCAACTCTGCTGCATTCATAAGGTCAGGGTGGCGGGTGGGGGTGTTGGTCTTTGGATTATCCTCTTCAGAAGAGGGGCTTCCTGAGTGTCAAATAACTTGGTCTTTGCAGCACACCCTTCTGAAGTCCTAGATGCACCCTGAGCTGCAATCAATGGAGCACATATGCTTCTCCCTAGCTTTTAACACAATGGAGAAATTCCAGTGCTGGAAAAGTTCTTTGCTGAATTATGGGAAGGGTACACAGAACTGTAGAGGGTAAAGACCTTCTATGTAGGTTGAACCCACTCCCTTGCATTTGATTCATAAAGAGAAAAGCAAAATAATTGGCAATGTTACATATTCTCATTGCAATAGAGGGTTTAAAAAAGGTAACGTTATGCATATAATGTAAATTTCAGTATGTTATTTCCTGGCATTAACACTCAGTGAAACAGACAGCTACAGAAATAGATAGGAAGCTGAAATCATGCTGAAAGAATCAGCCTTGTATGTTTATATAAAATGCTTTTATAGAAATCCTGGCACCCCATATCACTTTTCACAGAAACCTGTTATTTACATAATGGCATACCTAATACCTCCTTTATCCTTCAGATTTTTACCTTAAATATAGAACTCCGTATCAGCTAATATGTATTTAAGTATCAATTGCATGGGTATCATTCAGAGCCTTGCTATCAGAATGAAGGCAAACACGTGCCTGGCCATCAAATACATGAATATATTATTCTCTTTTTTTTTTAGAAACAAGATTTGCATGAGTAGGCGTTTGCAGATTTTGGGCCACAAACCGTCTGAATGCTTAAGATCAAATATCTTTAAGTTACAAAGTATGTTACTCACCAAGTAGCAACTTGCTTCTTTCAGTTTTATTAGGATTCAAATGTTTCTAGTAAAGGGAGTTTTAGCATAGCTACAAAAAATCCTGTTTTATTATTCAGTTCTGTTTGTTGTTCAGAAAAAACATATTTTCCCAAAAATAATGGAGCAACATATTATTTTTATGCACCTGGCATAGAAAAGTACTATTGTGTACTATCTCCAAAGTACTAAACTTCTATAGTATCAGTTAAATTTCTGTCAACCGTGAGCAGTCTAAATGAGCTGAGATTAAGAAAATGTCTGTTACACAGCAACTGAGAATTTTTCTATGAATAACTTTAAAATTATTTATATTCATAATAAACATGTACTGATAAAAAAAATCAGGTTAAGGTTTGTTGGGTAAAATTTTATTATGCAGTTATTGTGAAATGCTGACCCGTGGTAGCTGTAAGAAAAAACAATGCCCTTGTAAATCTTTAACTTTGCTACTGAATATAATTTTCAGTTTGTATGGCTTGTGCAATTGACTGCTATGCCTTAACTTGATTCCATAAAAGAAACTAAGTATTTTGAGTTTTGTGACAACTAAAAAGAAATACTACTAATTCAGATAATGTCTAATCCTGTGAAATGAAGAGCACCCTCAACCTCCTTGATAAGAACTGACAATTCTAGGCACCATCTAAGGATACTCAGTACCTGGCAGAATTTTACCCAAGGAGAGAAAAAGGAATATGCCTCTACTTGACAGTGAAATGAATTTAAGGCCATGAGTATTCAGAAGAGTAATTCAGAAAAGCCATTGTGAAACATTGTCTGTTAAATGAATGATGATTTTATCCTCAAACAATATTTTCAATATATGACAAATTTCTGGGTTTATTAGCTCTACATAGTTGAAAAATGAACTACAAGTTTTAGTGTCTTGTTTCTGCATCACAGAATGAATATGTTTCATCCGGAGAGCATACTTAGAGTCATAGAATCATAGAACAGCCCAGGACCTCGAAAGATCATCTGGTCCAACCTTTTGTTGGAACGGGAGCCTAGATGGGATTATCTAGCACCCTGACCAATTGCATCCTGAAAACCTCCAGCAATGGGGACTCTGCCACATCCCTGGGCAGGTTGTTCCAGTGAATAATTGTTCTTACTGTAAAAAAATTCTTTCTTATGTTGAGATAAAACTTCTCCCGGTCCAACTTGTACCTGTTGCTCCTTGTTTTCTCCATGTGACTCCTTGTGAAGACAGAGCCTCTGACCTTTTTGTAGTCACCTTTTAAGTACTGGAGTACTGTGATGAGGTTCCCCCAAGCCTTCCGTCCCTTCCCTTCCCTTCCCTTCCCTTCCCTTCCCTTCCCTTCCCTTCCCTTCCCTTCCCTTCGGAGAAAAGACCTGTAAGCATACAGATATTACATCCAAGAAAGAGATCAGATAAAGTACAGATCACGAAAGAGCTAGGACCAAGAGTTTAGCCTTCACAAAAAGTTTGCTTAATTGCTTTCCCAAGTGTGATGGACAAAAATATGTGACATATAAAGATGTCTCTGCTCTCTGCTTTTCTAGACAGTATTTTACTGGTGTTAAAGTTTTAAGCATTTAAAGAATAGAAGAGGTTCGATGTCTCTCTTACTTTCAACGAGGTCCTTGAAAAGAGATCAAAGAGTGGAAAAAGGCACTGGAAAAATACAGATGGTCATGAACCTCCTCACAGGCCATATGTTAACCTCCGTAAGGAGCTCGCTCACAGTCCCCCTCAGTGGGGTGGAAGAGAGAATCAAAAGGGCAAAAGTGAGAAAACTCATGGGTCATGGTAAACACAGTTTAATAACTGAAGGGACAAAAAAGATAAAAAACCCCATGTGATGCCAAAGCAATCAGTCACCATCAGCAAACTGATGCCCAGCCAGTCTCCTGGCAAAAGTATAGATGGAGGCAAGCATCATCAAACACTTTCCTGTCTATCCTTATGCACTGATTGAATGCACTGCTGAATAACCACAAAAAGTATGTAAGCTTATTCATAGTAAGTGCAAATATAGAGCAATACTAGAACTTCTGTGTACACATGGGGGGAAGTATTGCTTTGTACTTGCCTTGTGTTTGTATCACATTCTTAACCCATTACAAACTGACACCGTCAGAACTAGGACACAGTTCTGTACATCTTGGATCAGGTCTTTCTTTAGGTATTTTTGTCTTTTTGCACATCTGTGCTCCAACGCATCAATTTCACATTACATCTCTACTGCAGGATCCATCAAGTTCATCAGGATGGTACAAAATATCCCAGCATGGGAACCGCATTAATCTTGCAGCAATTAGATGGAGAGGATAGTAAAAGAGAGAGATGCATTTTGCAGGATAGAAGACAAATATCTGTAGAATAAAAAAATACAGCACTAAGGATTCCATACAAGGTTGTCCCCTATTGTAATTATATAGCAAGCTAAGTGATAACTTAGTTATGGGGGTTTCAAGCTCCAGTTCTTAAAGTGCAGTAATTACGTATGATGATTACTTTATTTGGTTTCTGTTTTCTTTTGGTGTTCTTTTGTTGTTTTTTTTTAGTAAAGTGTACTTCTAATTCTCCTGGTTTGAATAAAAACACAAAAACGTGACTGTAGTGTCCCTTTATAGGCTTAAATATTAATTAAGCAAATATAAAGATGCATCATGCATTTTTAAAAAACTTACTTCTTAGAAGTAGTCCCTATGGTTTCCAATTTAGATGTCTTGCATTTCAAATTTATGGTATTTGAAAAATCTCCACTGAGGTGAGAAAATTTTTAATATTTGTGATTAGTATCAGCCAAGAAGCTCTTTTTCTAACACTTTATTTCAGGCAAGGATCTTACAAGATGTTAAAGTCATATTTTGTTCAGTCATAGACTACATTTGGCTGATTTAGAATTAAGTCTCATAGATACTGAGAAGACTAAGAAACTCTCACATACACCATAATTATGCATGTTTCTGATTTTTTTTTTAAATTTTAAAACTAAATATATTTTCATTCAAAAAATGGAAGATTAATATTGGATGTCATCTGAGGTTAAAATTCAACATAAAAAAATTGGAGAAATACTTTTTAAATTGTGGTACAGTTGTTCTTAGACTTTGAGAAAATCTATTTTGTGAAGTGACTGCCTAAGAATAATTACTTTGTATAGCTGTTACCAATAGGTTACACGCTGTTGAATCAAATAAAGCATTAGATGATGCTTATTATTACAAAGCATGCAGTGAGTAGCACCATGAACTGATTCATTTTTTTTATTTACATAGAGAAGGAAATAACACCTACCCGTTGCTTTGTTTGATTTTGACAACTACAGGAAAAAAACCCAACCCCCCACACAAATACCAATGATTCCACCAGCCTACCTTTATCCATATAGCCAGAATTAACCAGGCAGAAAATTGACAGATAGAAAAATACACTCAGCCTTCCCATGGGCAAAGATCTCATCATGTCCCTCTCCCCTGAAAGGTCAGAAAATAATGAGGTCTGCGCTGTCTCCTAAAGCTGGCCTGGGGTCCATAGTCAAGGGAAAGCAACGCACCAGCAAAACCAGAAAGGATTTGAACCCAGAATATTTCTTTGATCATAACTGTGGCAATATTGTGCAAAATGGGAAATCTTTCTCTATTATGACGCACAATTTATTAAAATATTGGTCAGCGAGTACAGGGCAGTCCAGGCCAGAGCCCACACTGGCCGTATGATGGAGGTCTCCTGCAAGCCTTCTCATGGGGCTGAAGAGGAGCCTGGTGGTGCATTACTTGGCGGATGAACTACCTAGCTGGTATCAGAGGCTCTTGGAGGTTGAATAGTTGTGCTGTAAACCATTCCCAAGTAAATTGAACCAGCCAAAACATGTCAGTAAGAGAATTAATTAAGTAAACAAATGGAAGTGGTGCTGAATTTTATGCTGGTACCACAGTTCTGTTTTTAGAATTTGAGCTGGCCAGTTTTATTAACCACCCTTCACCTCTATATCAAACCATTTCCTCCTAGGAGTGACCCTGGCGAGCCTTCCCAGGAGAGCCCAGCAGCTGCTGTTGCATTTCATTCCTGTGCAATTGCGCAGGGTGCCAGGCAGCCACTTGCAGCGTGGCCAGCTGGAGCCCTGGCGCACAAGTCCATCACAGGCGGGTCCCAAGTGCTATCGCAGGAGGCGGGAAGGGCTGTAAATAGGCATTTACATTACAGGCCATGCATCTGTGAGGTAGCTTTTATTCTAAACATAGAATTTCCTTTTCTTTCTCTTTTCTTGATCTTTCTTTACTTTCTCTTTCAATTCCCTCTTGCTGCTTCTTTTTTTTTTTTTAGAAAACTGCTTTTAGTCATACATCTTCCCCAAAAACGCATTTCTTCCAACCTACTGAGGTCATAATTTCTAACTTGGTTTTTTTCTGCTGTAAGACATAGCAATTAAGGCCATGTATTTCGTGTTCAGATACCAAAAACTGAAAAGGGTACATACGCTCTTAGAAGTTGGCAAAGCATTTAACTATAAGACACCAAATCAGCATAAAATGAAGCATTTTATTTAAGGCGACTCCACAGATACTCCTCTTGCTCCCTGATACAATTTTGGTTTGACAGGAAA
>NW_008825075.1:3219533-3220852 GCF_000699105.1 Pygoscelis adeliae | reverse complement strand
TGACAGCCTGTTTGCTGAATTACTCTGTTGTACGGTCTCTGCTAATAAACAATACTGGTGCAGAAAACTCCTTCTTGCCTTAGACAGACATGACACACAGTTGTATCACAGAAAACTGTTTGTGCAATTTTGTTTTATTATAGTATTCACAATACTGTGTCAGAAAACCCCCTCGCAGTACACAATGGCAATAATGGGATACTGTGGAGACCAACTGCAATCAGGAAATGCTGCTCCACTTTTTATCATTTGTCAAGCACTTATATCTGCTTTTTGGAAGTAGTGATTCAGAAATGTACTATATGCTTTGCTATTTAAACTTTCAATTTAGGAACGGACAAACCAAACAATAGCTTTGTGGAAGAACATTAATTTTAGTCATTTACAATCAGATAAATATTGTCAGATAGACAGAGTCATATGGTACATTTAGGAAGGAAATGTAAAAACTGAAAGAAAAACACTCAACCAAAATGAATCAAGGGTTATAGAAATGACCGAAGGAAGATAAATTTTCACAATACAGACATGAAATGAAAAGACTCAAGGGTTCATGACCACAGCCTATAAATTATTTCATTGTGACAATAATAAGGAAAGGGAGAATGATTCACTGAAGGTATATGGGACTTTCAAAACATAAGCCAAAATGCAAAAAGAAACCAAAAAAGTGGAGGTAATTCATGCAGCGAGCAAATAGATAGTTCAATGCAGGTTAAATACAAGTATCAATATGGTTTTACTTAGACAACTTTTAACTAACTGTCCCTATAACCATTCTATAAACAGGTAAAATTAAGTCTAGAATAAAGCAGAAAAATCTTAGAAGGCTTATTCTCGTTACAAAAATAGACAAATTAATAAATTCTCCTAATTCAGATGGTGAGCAATAATTACTCAATATTTTAAGTAATGAGTCTATGTTTTTCTTACTCTTATAATAATGATTTGTTTCTTTTAAGGAGCTCCACATATCAAAAGCAAATGCAATCTCCAGACAATCTTATTTGCTTCTTTTAAGAAGATGTACCTATGAAAAGTAAATACAATCTTCAGCTAATTTTTTCTGTATATGTATTTTAATTAGAGATTTGCTTGTTAAGACTTTTTTTTCTATTGTGTGAAAAATACTGAATATTAGATCTAAAAATTACCCTTCATTCTAGGAAAAACAACTGGTCACTTTGATACCTCAACTATGACTATGACTTGAGGTAAAAGCGTAACTAACCTGCTCATTTTTTGGCTCATTCCAGGCTACATTGTCCTCTGAACCCAGACTCATGAGGTTTGAATACTGAAAACTCTTAAATGTATTT
>NW_008825075.1:3216046-3219507 GCF_000699105.1 Pygoscelis adeliae | reverse complement strand
CCTCAGATTTGGAGAAAGAGAAGGAAGGATCAGACAGGTTGAAAAAAGGAACTTAGATTAGGGTTCACTGTGAATTACATCACGTACTTGGGTGCATTAGCCAGGCATGAAGAATGGAGCCCAAAACATTGTGTCTGGCACCTACGTTCACCATCAGACAGTTGTGAAGAGTTGCATGTTACATAGCTGGCTGATCATTTTAGATCGTACCTAGTAGGAGGAAAGCAGTTTAGGGTTAGCCAAAAGGCAGTGTTGAGGAAAGAAATCCTAAGTGAGGAGACAGAGACAGCGCATGCTAATAAATCCACCTAATGGTTAGGTGGGCAGGAGACGTGTGGAAGACTGGGGGTCAGGGATCCTGCTGGATGGACTACAAATGCGCTTCTTCCTGCTCTCAGAGGAGTGCTGTAATTACCAGAATATGAGCCATCGTAAAGGGAGAAATAAGGCTCTGCTAGTTCCTTCCCATTAAAGCTGTTCAACTCTGCAGAGAAGAACTAAAGGTTGGACAAGAAAGTAGGAGGGCAGTAGTAGTGAGTTGGATACTTGGATTTAGAGGTTTTTGGTCAGTGTTGTTGCTCAGCCAAAGGGATGGTGTGAGAATGCCTGTGGACTGAGCCCTGCTGGAGAGAGCCCTGCATCTCTTTCCGGCCATGACAATGTTGGCCATGTGACAGGGCTATCAAGACTTTTCCGCATGCTCAGAAGCAGGTTCCAAGACAACATTAATGTCAGTGCCTGATGTGCTTAGACTTGTTAGGTTATTTGCAATTACAGTTTAAGCCTTATTGCGTTTATTTATGCCTGAGACCTTCTTTGAGAACCTGAGTCTAGACCTAGGCGATTTGCCCAAAATCGTATCAAGGGATTTGCCAGAGTACAGATTTGAAACTCCTAGAAGTGCTAGATAAAAGCTCCAAGTAACAGAAACAGCTTTGTTTTCTTACTGTATATGGTAGCTTGTGCTGTGTTTATTCCACAAAGACGCCCCTCTGATGAGGTTTCTATGTGGTTATATATCAACTAGGAATTAGGAATTAAAAAACTTTAATCCTGACAAAAGCTTTCTGGTCACTACTGAGCTGGACATAAAACATCTCGCCATGACCAACATAAAAATTAATTACTTTTGAAGACATTAACTATTGCCATTGTTATTCCCAATATTGTTCTGTGTGTCTGAACATATAGTATGGTGATATCAGGAAGTGCTAACCATTTCTTGCTCTAGTAATGTAACACTGAGAATTATTATGGTAAACTTAATTGTCAAGCAAAACGTTATCAGCCGAAAGAGAGACTTTTTTTCTTTCCACAGAAAAACTAATAATCTAATGATCAGCTGCTTTCCACTTTCAGACAGAAATCTGCTTCTCGGATTCTTTTCTCCTTCAATTGCAAAACATATTTCACTTTAAGCACTGAGATCCTTTTGTGTCCTCCCATAGGAATACACATTTTATAACACTGGCAAAACAAGTCTAATATGAAAGAGACATTTTGAAACATTAAAATTGCACTTGAGAGCTAACATTTTCACAACAAATTGGGCAGCTGACAAATGTTTGGTCTCCAGATGTCAGCAAGAGAGTTAAAAATTGTGATCTCCGGATACTAAGGAAAAACAATTAACAGAGCTTGGCTTGAAGCTGAACCATTTGTTATACATGCCTGTTATGAAAACCCATGTAGAGGATTTATTTTTTACTCCCTATAGGTATTTTGCCAGTCTTTCCAAAATCTTGCTTTCTACCAGAATCATGCTAGTTCTTTGCCTTGAAAATGCTTTGAAATACAGACATCGGTGTTTCACATGAATGAGTTGTCACATTTCTATTTTGGAACTGGAGGAAAAAGACAAGGGAAATGTTTTAAGTTCTACAAAAACAACTTTAAGGACTACTCAGGTAATTATTTTTTATTCAAATACTTTTATAACTTTCCCATGAATTGCAACAATGCTGTTGTTACAAACAACAACAGCAAAAATATACATAACACAAGCCAACAAGATGTTGATGCTGGTAAATTAAGACAAACACCACTTTTCTTCAGTTTCTTTTGCTATGTCTTTTTCTTTTATATCAGTGCAGTGACAAAAATATGAACAATGACTATTAAAAGGTTTGCTAGTTGCTTTTTCTCAAAATTTCAAAAATATCTTTGTCACAGGCAGTGCAAGATACGGGAATAGACAGGTTCAAGCATCAGAAAATCTACAGATGTTTGCATCTTACTCTTTGCATTAAAAAACCTGTTTTTTTCTTACTCTCTGATCCTCGGTGAACTACTTCAATGCTCTGCCAACATTTGCTGTTGAAATAGATGCATGTCTATTTCATACTTGCTGTTCACTTCTTTCTGTCTTGGGAACGGAAGTAGACACATAGATTATAAAATCCATTGTTGTAAGCTGATTTATAATACTTTGTGTCATAAAACTTCTGCAACCAAACTGGAGTATCAGTCTTTAGTACAAAATAAAACTCAAATAATCTTGATTTTAGAGTGTTCACTGATGAATGATCTAACCACAGTTTGACAAGATGTTCCAATGATTCACACTCCTAAAAATTTGTCTTTATTTGTAGTCTGATTTGGTCTAGTTTCAGCTTCCATTATCTTCTTAAATGACACTGCCTGCTAGATCTGAGTAGCATTTTATTAGAGATACTCACAATCTGATCAACTTTTTCTTTGATAAATTAAGGAGATTGAGCTCCCTGAGGTATTTGCTACAGAAAAGTTTCCCAAAACTTTAATTATTCTTGTGGACCTGTGAGCTATCTCCAGTATTTCAAAATTCTAGTTCAGCTGTGAACATTCGCAGGCTTGTAACAGTTACACCGTTGCCAAAGATGAAGAAAGCACGTTGTCTCCATGTGTCACCTTTTCCTATTTGTGAATTGCTGTAACACAGAAAAATAAGTTCTACAGATGAGGCATCATGATTCTTATGTTTTGTTTTTAGGGATACAAAGTCTTTCACAGCATTTTGTAAGTATGTTCAGGTTTCCGTGCTCTGACAGAGAACTGATCAAGCATTTCAAAGCTGTATTTTACAAGGAAAAGAAAATTTCTAAAACTGAAACTGTACATTATAATTTACTATTTAACAATTATTTTTTAAAATGTCTTCAACCTAACATAGAATTCTAGGTCCTTAAAAGAGTTGTGTATCAGTACTCATTTTGACACTGCTCAAAATTTTAAAAATCCAGAGCCTATTCCCTGCTCTGCCTCCTTCAAAAGCTGGACTTAAACAAAAACAGTACAAAAATATCCAGAAAGATATTTTATAAAAGCATTTGTATTAAATCTTTAACTTCTACCTAGGAATGGACCTAAACTGATCAAAAGCATTCTATCTTTCTTTTTTTGAAATTTAAACTTCTGCCAACTATTGGGTTTTTTTTCTGCAGTCCCTCTCTTCCTCTTCTTATTTCTTCAGCAGTTTCAAT
>NW_008825075.1:3212100-3216004 GCF_000699105.1 Pygoscelis adeliae | reverse complement strand
TTTCCCTTTTCCCATTTGTATTATCTACATAAGTTCCATAAATAATCACTGCAAAATATGACCCAAAAGGTTATATGCTAATAGTTTTAGGTTAATGTTATAGAAGAATGTCTTTATTTCTGTGTTTGCTAACTAGGTCATTTTTAGTACATCATTAGAGAAAAAATTTCTCCTAATTCATCCCTTATCCTATTTTTTTTTTAATGACTACTGAATGTGACAGCAAGGCAATAATGATAGGTATGAGAGATCAGTTATAAACATATATTCAGTTTGTTGTAGAAAGTATGCTAGCTGACATTATAAAATTTCTAACTATATCAAACAATATTTGTACTTGAATTCACTAAGTTTTCTTGCTTAATTTCTTAATATAGCTTCATTTTTTCACTTTGTGGATGATGACAATGTATGTCTCTCAAGATAATGGATATTTCTAATATTATTTGTCAATTACTCATAACAGATATAGAAAGGTATTCTGAAGAATTTTGTCAAGTAATTTTCTCAGGTTAGTGAGTATTTTTTTCCTAATTATTTTCTTAAATGTTTGACTGAAATTTTTATTTTAGTTTTAATTTTCAAAATATTCTAAGTGTATAATATAGCCTGTTACAGTATATCTTCTTAGTATACAGTGTGATATGGGTGCCTACCTCCTGGAATTTTATTCCCAAGTCGCAATTTTATGCGACTCATCTGAATGCAGCCTCATCTGAACTCGTCAGTGATATATTAAATTCCTTAAATAGAATTGTATCATTTGTAATGTATCAGCTCAGCAGCATTTTTCTCTACCTCTCTTTCTACAACACAGTTATAAATTTTACTAATCTCATTGAATTTCATGGCAGTGTAAATAAAAGCATAATTATGCCAGTCTTTAAAGAACTCTAATGTCCTTTAAAATTATCTCATCATAAGACATCATTAAATTATTATAAGCAAATTATCAAAAAGCATAAAGAAAACATAACTAGTTTAGTGTGCAGGTTCTATGTCATAAGCTAGCAGAATAAACATAGGACTTAAAAATAATACAATCTAAAAACTGGGAGAAATCAATAATTAAATCATAGTTAAGTATATATAGCAAAGTAGTTAGAAGATAATAATGTTAAAGTAATTAATTGTGTGCTCTTTATTTACCCAAAATGCTGGTATTTTGAGTTTACAATGTAGTTTTAGACATTTTTTCTTAAAAGTGCAAAGGGGATAATCAATTGCATTATTGTGCTCTTTCCATAAAAAGCAAAAAAAAAAACCCACCTTAAGATTTATACAAAAACGTTAATTGTGTCTTTAAAGGCAGCTATATATTATGGCTGCACTTATTTCATTATCTGCTATAAATGTGTAGAGGGTGAAAGGCTAGCACAAGTATGCTTATCCATGTACAGATCTCTCACTTACTGGAAGTTGTGCAAGTGCCTAGACATGCATGGCTGACTTACTAGCAAAGAACAACCATCAAAAAGTAAGAGTTTGTACCCAAGCATGAAACCCACAACTAAACTTAATAACAAGAATCACCTAATATCAAGGATGTGTAAAAATGGGGAATCTCAACTTCCACCACAAAGCCAGATTTTAAATAGATGACAAACTGCTTTACTTACCATTGTGAAGCATCAGAAGTGGCAGGAAGGGAAGCCAAGAATGTCCAGAAAGTGATGAACATGACAAATGCTCTCAACTATGCTTATTAAGTAGCTGTAAGGAACCAACAGAGCATTACAGACTTTCACCTCATAATGAACAACTCCTACTTCAGTATTATGAAAGATAATTTTAGTCATATTTAAATCCATTAAGATTATCTGTCAGTGGTAGTCTGCTTCAGCATGTACTTCTATGCATAAATGTATATATTTCTTTATAATATAAAGTAGAGAAACAAGCTGCATTACAAAATCTACTTTATTATTTCATAGTACTCTCAGAGTTGCCACTAAATTTAAATGAGCTTCATGGGATGCAAAAGAAATAAACCCACCCATTAAGAGGTCAAACCCATTTGATTGTTTTTAAATTTATGAAATGCTCTGTTGCCTTTTTCCAGGAGACTAATTTTTTTTTTTATAAATAAATTAAAAACCCTTGAGAAATAGGTATCAAGCATGATTTTCTCAATGGGGGCCAGCAAAAATGTAAAGGGTTGTAATTTTACTCAAGAGGTTTTAATGACCAGGTTTTAACTCAGCTTAGAAGACAACACCTGACACCCGTCTGAGTCCTGTCCACTGCCCTTACCCCACACCCCCAAAAGGCAAAATATTGTATTATAATCAGTTCTTGAATTTAATAGCTCTGGCTACTAATATAAGATACGTTATGGGAGGAAGCATGCGATGAATGGTAAGCCATCAAGGAAATGCACTGGAGTTTAGTACAGGTGTATGCATTAGTGTGGAGGAGTGAAAACATGAAATGGTTGTTTCAATTACTGTCACTGTGCTTGGGCTGGGTACAGGAGCTGAATGCGTGTGGTGTTTTCATAGAATCATACAATCATAGAATGGTTTGGGTTGGAAGGGACCTTTAAAGATCATCTAGTCCAACCCCTCCTGCATGGACAGGGACATCTTTCACTAGATCAGGTTGCTGAAAGCCCCAGCCAACCTGGGCTTGAATGTTTCCAATGGTGGAGCATCCACAACTTCTCTGGGCAACCTGTTCCAGTGTCCCACCACTCTCATCGTAAAATATGTCTTCCTTATATCTAATCTAAATCTACCCTCTTTCAGTTTAAAACCATTGCCCCTTGTCCTGTCACTACAGGCCAATCCCACTATGTCACTGATGAAGATATTAAATAGTATTAATCCCAGTATGGACCCTTGAGTGACACCACTTGTTACTGGGTTTTTGAGGGTGAAAGCACTACTCCTTAGCTTGGGCCCAGGCATGAGCTCCCGTTCCAGTGGAGTGATGGAGGAACATGCCCCTCCCCTTCCTAGGAGGGAACTTTTCACGCTGCAGTAGCTTCCTGTGACCAACATCTGGCAGATATGTGAAACATGAAGTCCCTCTCAGAGTGCACTGTAGCCATTTCACATTAGCAAACTACTGCTGGAGGAACACCAGCCTACGTCCTGATTTACCGTAACTCTAAAGCACATACTTACTCTAAAGAGTTTTCATAATTTTCAGGGATTATCATAGTGCTTAAAGCAATGTTAACTGCTTTGGCCAATCTGACTGCAGGAGTCATAGCTAAAGCTGACTCTTTAAATAGGCATACAGAACAATACAGAAGAATTTGCCAGGAAGTTGCACTCAGTCAAGTGTTACTTTTGGGCATCTTTAAGACATATTGTTGAGAAATCCTGCTCTTTCCAAGCTGTAGATCATGAGATAGGTAGGACTCCCACAGTCAAATCTGTCAGAGCAGTTAACATTTCTTTAAGCACTATGATAATCCCTGAAATTATAAATACCCTTTACATTACAGTATCGGAGAGAAGAGACCAGAAGTGATTCTGACAATCTCTACTCAGTCATGCACAGTATATTTTTGTTTTTGTGAAGCCATCAGAACAGCTGGCTGTTTCTTGACTTTTGCATCAGAAAATGTAGGTTTTTCCATCAAGTCAAAATCCAGGTCAGCTCACCATGTCAGAGTCCCTTTTCATATCAGCAAAAGTTACGCCATTTGCTCTCAATCCTCGACTTAAGATTTGCTGAGCTGCAAAAACAGTTGAAGTATCAACATGACCTAAGTGAAGAGTTCTGGCCCAAATATGCATAGAAAATGCTGAACATAAATGAGGCTGATTAGTTTATTTTTGCTTTGAATGTTACAGATTATTGAAAAGGGTATATATATTCAGACATCTATTAATTAGGAACTGTTCAAATGCCAAGAAAAGTAAAAATGACATGACCATGATGAATTCTGAAG
>NW_008825075.1:3201437-3212072 GCF_000699105.1 Pygoscelis adeliae | reverse complement strand
AGGTTTTAGAAAAAGACAGTAACACTTAAATAGAGGGTTTGATTTTCTTATAGTCTGAAATGGAGTCCACCCAGAGGCATTCCCTAAACTGGGACTAGATCATGAGAAAAGCAAAGTTAGATCTCCCAGTACCCACTAAGGAAACAAGAGCTGCTATTAAATACCTTAAAGCTCAAAAAAGGCTCCTGGGGTTGACAGTCCTCTGCCTGTTTTGCATTTTCTGTAAAGATACTGTTTCTACTAAACTCCTAAGATTAAACTCAGATTTTTAGTATACAGCCCCACTTGGCTTGTTCATTGAACTGTTAAAAAAAAACCCAGCCAGGATACATTCAGCTGACTGAAAAAATAAAAAAAAAAAGAATAAAACCTCCCTAACTTTTATAGAAAGATATGTGCTGTGTTTTTGCAGTGATGTTGGATGCTATAATGCGGAGTATTTTATATTCAGATCAATTTATTCAAATGTATAATTCTATGACTCTGTAACTGAATTCACAAGGGCAGCTTAAGCTGGAAAAGGCATTTTACTATGTTGTAAAGGCAAAACCACCATGTTTTTAACTGTTTTGACTAGGAGCAAAATTTCACTGATCCCACTGTTGTATAATTACAGTAGAACAACAACAACTAATATATGAGATTTATCTTCATAGGATATTTACCAAATTATCCTCTCTTTCACATTTCCTATTTACTCAGGAGACACTGGATTTGGCATTCAATTACAGGACGGCTGATGTACTCATGACAGACCAGATTTCTGGTCTTCTTTTTTCACTGATTGTGTTCAAGTGACACCTTGCTTCTTTACTGCATCGGTGTATCAAGTGGGTCAGGCGTCTTTGTCCAACATTGTCTCTCTTGTCTGTGTACCAATCCAGCTGTGGCTACCACAAAAGATGCCAGATAACAGCTAGTTAGAAATCAGGAACATGAACCCAATAGTGAAAACAAATAGGGGAGGGGAGCTGGTAGGACTATGGACAAAGAAGATACAAGAACTTGAACCATTCCAGTGGGATTCAGTTTCTTCGTCAGTGTTTGTCTCAAATTCTGAGTAAATCAGCAAAAAAGGGTGAATTTTCACACTTGCTTCCAGATATTAACATGCAGGAGATAAAAGGAGTTTTACAAAACTTTTTACAAATTTACAAAAAGAAAAATTTGCATTTTTATTCTGTGTGAACATGAAAATGTAAGTCTCACCTTGCTTTTTCCTGAACATGATCTGCTCATGTCCAAACAGGAGGTATGTATTATCATTTAATACTCAGAGGAATTAAGTGTTTTGCATTTATACACCAGCGTAACTGAGATGATTTATATCGGATGTTCCAAATTACATTAGGAAGAATAATAATGTCTTGCAGCATTATTTGATATAAAACTGTCCCCTCTTAGGACCAAATAAATATTGTTCCTGACTAAACACCGAGAAGGTTGCAATAACTTCTGAGAGATTAATATTTCCATATTCTGAATCTATTAAAATATAATACATTTGGGCTGAATTTATTGCCCTTTTTTTTTTACAGTGCAATGTACAAATATATATATAGTGTAAAATTCTTTTAACAATAAATTATCTATGCCACTAATAACTTTTAAAAAGGTACATGTGAATTTTTGTTTTTATACAGAAGTTTGCTCCAGTTTTATATCTGCTCTATCTTTCTGACTTCCATATGAATGTATTTTAAATCAAATAACAAACACATTTTTGGCCCTGTAGTAGATTTTTGTGCCTGAAGTCGGTAAGAAGATGTCTTGATGCACTGTTAAACCAATCAGGACAACAAAGGTAAAATAAAAAATATCACATAACGCATTTCTTCATTATACCTACCAACATTTTGTCAAGAACAATTTGATTATTTACATTATTTAATCACTCTCAGCAAATTCTATGATTTCATCTTAATTAGCATGTCACCACTAGGAAAATGTACAATACTTAGAGCTAAAAAACATTAGCTAATTATCTAAAAGCACTGAAGTTAACCATGTACCAACTTTTTACAATTTCAAATTACTTTATTATTCTGTGACTGTGCATTTGAGTAGGCTAACAGAATATCAGTTTTCATCTAAGCTTGAAATAGTTTTGTTTTGTGGGGTTTTTTAAATAAAAAAAGAAGTGAAATACAAGCTTTAAACTGGTTCATCTTTTTTGGAGAGTTCTACTTATGGATGTTTGTATACAGTAAGGACAAGTCACCTTAGAGCAAATTGCTCTTTTTATGTATTTATAAGGCTGTCTGCACACACAAAAAAAATCAGGAATCAATAACCGAGCCATCAAAATAATTGAAAATAGAATGTTTGGTTTAGCTCTGGGTATGACATTTTACTTAAACTGCATTTGTAGTGTGTGTAGATTAATACCTTTTGTATATGGCTTGAATGTTTTCTTTTTCTGCTGTCATATGTTATGTTTGTGTGAAAACAGCCAAATAAAATATTAACTGTTTGCTGACAGCTTATTTAGAGTATGGTTTTAAAGTCTAGTTCAAAACAGATGTCTGCATACAGGATATGTGTAAATGATATGTTCAAGAGAATAAAAATACTTTGTCTCTTTTGAATGCCTGTATATCATTTAGTAGTTTGCTACGTTCCCAATTGTAAAATCTGAATAAACATTTACACCATTTCAAAGTATTAAAGTAGGCCATACGAGGAAGCTGCTGTGGCTGCAAACAATACACTTTCTTCAAAGTTCCAGGCAGAGATACAACCTAACCCATAAAATTAAAATATTGTCGTATAGTCTCTCTCATTGCTCTTGACACATGTCCAGGCAAAAGGCAGAGAAAAGGGATAGATTAAGAAAATCACATCTTGCAGCATAATATACTTGAGCCCCTTTTAGAGTATCAGGAGAAATTAATCACATCAAAATGGTAAATCTAAAATCTTTATTTTAGATTCAATTTTTTAAAAAATCTTGAGTCTAATTTTAGATTCTTTAGATTCTAATTCTAAAGAGTCTTTAGTCCCTCAGCTGACTTCAATAACTACACTACAGAAAGAGAACAGATATCGTTCAGCAATCAAGTGTTTTAAGTAAGTTACTACCTTGAGGTGAGCAAAAATTCATGTGGTTCTTGAAGGAGTAGTGCAATACATAATTTGCAAAATAGTTGCAACATTCTCTGTAGAGGTTTGGAATATTTACAAAGCAGTCTCCCAGGGGAAGAAAAGTAAAAGAAAAAAGTGCAGGAAGAAGTAAAACTATATGATAGCTAATGCCAACAAGGAGACTAAAAATATCTGTAGTTGCAAAGAACTTCCAGAAAGTGAACGTCTTTCCTGAAGATTAAAGAAATCTCTTCAGCGGTAAAAACAGAAGCATTTTCACTATAAGCTCAGAAATGTCTTTCTAACTAACAAAGAACATTTCTCTACCTCTTCTCACATTGCAAACTTCCATAGCTGCTGAAAAAGTAAAAGCACTGACTCATCTGAGTGTGCCAAGACTGGACTGAGGAACATGAGAAGTGAGATGTTTCCTTGGAAGCTGCCTGAGATTGGTACTATGTTGTAGAGAAAGGAAGGAGTCTGGAGAAGGCTCAGTCATTGTTCTGAGAAGGAGGATGATACAGGAAAGGAAGGCTAGAGACAAAAAAGGAAAAAGGGTACAACCTATTACTATCTCTGTATCTACCTAGTGCCTCATACCACCTCTTATGACATTAATTGTATATCTTATAACTGAGATGAACAGTAAGTTTTTAGCAGACTTCACCCAATTTCTAAAATTTCTTCCTTTGGTCCTCTTTGGAAGAGAAAGCAGTGGCTCAAGACCCTGCTTGAGTTGGGCTTTCATCATTGTTGTCTGTCGATTTTACCAACACCTTACATGGATTCAAATAAATCACAAGTATGAAAGGACAGTCACTGTGATTGTTGCGGATAAACCTTGGACGGCTGCTAGACACCCACCCAATCACACTCTCATTCCACCTCCTCAACAGGACAGACGTAGAGAATAAGATGGAAAAGCTCACGGGTAGAGATAAAGACAGGGAGATCGCTTGCCAGTTACTGTCATGGGCAAAACAGACTCGACTTGGGGAAAATTAATCTATTGCCAATTAAAAATAGAGTAGGATGATGAGAAAGAAAGACAAAAACTTAAAACACCTTCCCCCCACAGCCTCTTCTTCCCAGGCTCACCTTCACCCCTTCACTCTTGACTCCTCTACCTCCTTCCCCCTCAAGTGGTGCAGGGGGATGGGGAATGGGGGCTGCAGTCAGTCCATAACAGCTCCTCTCTGTTCCTTCCTCCTCAGGCTTTTCCCTGCTCCAGCCTGGGGCCTTCCCACGGGCTGCAGGGAAACACCCGCCCCACCGGGGTCTCTCCAGGGGCCGCGGGGGCATCTCTCTCTCTGCTGGGGCGCCTGGAGCACCTCCTCCCCTCCTCCTGCTCTCCCCCCGGGGCTCGCAGGGCTCTTTCTCACACCGTTTCCCTCAGCCAGCGCTGCCGGGCAGCCTTTTGCCCTTTCTCAGCGAGGCTTTCCCCGCGGTGGCGCAGCCGGGCCCTGCGGTGGGGCCGTTGGAGCCGGCTGGAACCGGCTGTGTCCGGCACGGGGCAGCCCCGGCCGATCCTCACAGGGACCGTGCAGCCCACCCAGTGCTGCTGCTGCCAGCACCTGGACGTGTAAACCCAGTACAGCAATAAATCCTATGTAAAGGCTTATAGGCAGTTAGATTAAAAGTTACAAAACAAAAACAGCAATAGAATCTCAGGAAGGTGGTAAAAAGGGAAGAAATCTATGATAAAAAAGAATCATAGTAGCTTAAAAGTTAATTTAAAGAATTTTCACAAGTATTTAATGTAGAAAGTTAGAAGAGAGAAGCAGAGAATGAAAACAAGGAAACATGATTTTTTATTACTTTATGAAAGCAGCTATGCCATTGGTTTAGAGCCTGTGCCTGTTCCTCATTTCTACGTTTTTTCAAAATTCACAAATTTCAATAGTGTTCAAAATACTGAAGCAACAGCATTCATAACTTGTCCAATGACCTAGTCCATAAAGACACCGTTATCAGTCAATAAATGACAGATGAGTACCAAACCCCTGGAGTGAGGTCTCCAGTGCTATGTGGGAATCTCATTAGGAGTTTCTCCAAGGAGCCAGGGGTGAGTCTCCAAAATGATATACACCAAACTGGGAGGGTTAAGGAGTTGTTGTCCTTGTACCAGTTGCCTTTGTCTAAAGAACTTTTGAATGAAGGTCTTCTGCTACCATATGCTGGTTTGCACATAATTTTCAAACATTTTCTTTTTTTTCATTAAAAAAATCTTTGTGTCACAGTAAGTATGCTGTGCATATTGTAGGTTTAAAAGTATTTCAGAAATCACTTAGAGGGGTCTAAAATATTAGACTATTACTAGTCTTCATGTCATACCCCTAGCAGAGCCAAATGCCTTCATTACTCTGGGTGACACAGTACCATGTAGAGGCCCACAGTGAAAAAATTCCTAAGCCAGCACAAATCCACACTGTTACACACTGACAGAATAATAGAGCTCAAGCTTGAGACTCAAAAGCAGTAACACCATCTCGGAAAGATATTCAGATGAAAACAATGGATTTGTAAATTATGGGATTTAGAAATCTCACACTGTTCAGTTGCATGTGGCTTGAAAGATGTTAACATTCTTAAATTGTCTAAAATGGATTTACTTTTTAATAAAGGAAGATATTATGAATATTTGATCTGATGTCTTTCATATGAAAACCCATAAATTGATCAGTTTTAATCCCAGAAAGTCATAAACCACAAAACATTAAAGTCCTCCTCAAAATGAATTTGGCTTCTAATGAGCTTCCTTTCAGCTGTGTTTCCAGAAGGATTGACAGCGCAGTGGGATAAGTTCATGGAAAAGAAAGAAACAGGGCTTGTTTCTCATGAATTTTAATTCTAATTCTAGTTCTAAAGGTATTCTAATAAATACTGTTGAAGGTATTCATGGGATACAAGTTAGAGATGGATTAATGGTGAGAGGACAGTAAGTATAAACAGTGTATCAAAAACCTACTTATAGAACTTGTAATACATTGTGTGTAGTTAAAAGAAAAAAGACTGTCCAAATGCTTATTCTACTGAAAAGACTTTAAATTGCTTTCTGAATATTTATTACATAATGGTTATTTGGAAAATGGAAACTATTTCAAATCCAACATTTTAATTGTTTCTTAAACAAAGCACACGTATAATAAATCTGTTGGGTTTTTTTAAGAAATGGAAAAAAAATCCTATACAAATGATAACGATGAAGATAATATTATATTCTGGTCTTGCATGGCCCAGCTAAGTAAACTGAAGGACATCAAGTCTGAAATTTCAGTTCTGTTGAAGAGGAGATTTTGTGCTTTTATATTTATGTATTTGGAAAAGACTTCAAATTTATCATTTTCTGATTAACTGCTGGAATTTATTTTAGCATTTCTCTTAAATTGTAGCTGGAATTTTCAAAGGTGCTGAAGAAGGATACATACTCATTGAGGTTTAAAGTTCACACTTAACTTGTATGGGGTCCTTTGAAATTCCTGTCTGTAAATACTACAGAATTTTGTCTGCAGATATCATAGAAGTTCTGGTGAGATCTTGAAAACCAAAATCCTCACAGTCATCTCATCATAAAGCTCCATACTTTAGGAAGAAAATTATGTTTTTACTTGGAAAAGAGGGCATTAACTGAGTCGAAAGACTAAGCACTGATTGAAGGCAGTTTTTACAAAGAACTGTGGAAATGGCGTTTGTGTGAGTGCTACGCGAGGGCGTCCATACATATGACCATTTCAAGGCAGCAGTCATGGTAAATCAATACACAGGTTGAAAGAGCTGGGAAAAGGAAGGGGAGTAGTCGAATGACATCTACAGAACAGGGAATATTAAATTTAATCTGCAGCTGTAACTCTTGTGGGAATCTATGATGAGAAACAGCAATAATTATTAAAAAGGCTTTGCAGAGTATAGGATTACTTTGGATGAAAAAAATATTATGTTAGTGCAATAAGCACACTGAATTTCACAGCATAATGTAAGCTGTCAGGTTTCTGTTATTTATTTGTTTGGCTTTTAAAATAATGTTTTTTGCACTTATTTCCAAGAATAATTTAGTATATTTTATTTCATCTAGCTTTTGCTGTGTTTTAGTAACGTCAATACAATAAATGCAGGTTTGCCATCATTTCCTTTAGACTTCTGTTTTCAATTTCTTGTAACTCAAGTGAACAGAAAAGGAAACATTTTTCACTCTAGCGTCACATAGTGTGCAAATAGGTTTTTGACTAGTAAGGGCCTTCATCTTGTGGTCTCTGTGGTTGTGCTTTCTCAGTCATTTGTGCATTTGCTTTTACTGTATGCAAGAGTGTTTTAATGACAGGCGTACACACATAAAACTGCTAGGATCCTCCTTGCACATGTAAAGATCTACAGACAAAAAAGTAAGAAAGGTCAAGAACTGAGTTTATAGATGTATGTACACATGAAGAAAAGTCTTACTTACAAAAATTGGTATAAGAAGTCAGTGAAATTTTCAGAAGAAAGTAAGAATTTGCTGTGTTTTCCTCTACCAGTTTTAAGTTAGCTGTAGAACTTTTGTTTTATTTTCAGGATGTGCCAAGGACTAAGTATCTGAAAATCAGCTATTGAAAATTAAGAACAGTTTATTGCTCATACTTTCTTTAAACAATCAGAGCTGTAATTTTTAATAGACAAATTCTGTTGTTGCTTTGGCATTAAAAATATTAGACTTGGGTAAGGAAGACATAAATCAGCATTACCTTGTATCTTAATGAATAAAATGATTTACTAAATCTTTACAAAATTTAAGAGTAAGAATGAGCATGGTCCACAAGTGTATTACCTTAATGAAGTGCCAAACATTTCACCATTGTGTCAGGACTCTTCTTCATAGAGCTAAAGATACTGAATAGGCAGGAAGTGAGCAAAATTCTGATTTGGCACCATTTAACAGGTCCCTAGAAATACTGAGGACAGATTTGACCAATGAACCATGTAAAGCAGGATGAAGACTGATGTATTTCTTCTTTCTTGAGCCAGATCCTGGAATTTATTGCATTATTCTCAGCCTTACCCATGAGACCTGGAATCCTGTCACAGAGAAAAACTAAGTTGGTTTGATGTAAGTTGGATCTGGAGTATCTTTATGGGCAATTATTTATTTCCTAGTTATTTTAGATGCTTAAAATAGTGTGAGTATTTGTTCCAGTATTTTTCTTTTTTTAAAAACTGAACTATCTAAATCACTTGTACCAGAGTTAGTTAAGAATTAATATTTCTTTTACTGCTCCTTTTCTCTTGCTATAAAAAAAGGAGTGATGTTTTCCTTTTCCAGTCTTCTTGATTAATACAGTTAACCTGATTACACCAGTTCTCACTTCTGTTAATGAATGAAGTTGGACAGCAGACCAATGTATGGAATAGGCATCAATGTTAAACATAAACATTGCAAATATGAAGAAGGAATAGATTTGGAGGTAAAGACTGCTTCTTTGATGATTAAGAATAACATCTATGATTGAGTGTGCATAGGAATCAAGATTGAAAATGGCAAGCTGTAGATATTAGTAATTTATTAACCCAGATATTTAAAAATAGTAAAAATTGCCTGTAATAAACATTTCAGTTAGATGCAACAAAAATCCTGTGTAAAGGGTGTGCATGTCTCTGAGTTAAGAACAAATGTCCACTGATTATCTTCCCTTTGTACCAAGAAACAGAGGTTTGGGGCCATGAGACTTTTTTTTATCAATGAGTATTCCCCCAAAATGACAATGAGTATTTCCCCAAAAAAAACAGCTCATGAAACACTTTAATAAATACTGGGAAAAATAAAGGATTAGGAAAAACCCCAACTTTTGGCACACAAAATGTGATTAAAGTTAAACAAGATGCAGAGGAATAATCTAATGTATGAAAACCTTCTTCTTTCAAAATAATAATTGTAAGTAGATGAGGAAGGAAAGAAGAAAGATGAGCAAAAGGTGCTACTGAGGCTCTCCTTTGCACACCCACCTCCTTCTCTTTTTCCATCCACACCTCCTGCAGCCAACTACAGCAAACATACAAAAAAAGTGAAATGTGAAGACATCAGTTTTCATTTACTTGTGGTGGCATATATGAAGTCTTCTGTACAACTTCTGTTGGAAAAAAAAAAACAAACTATCAGAGTCTCACGTATGGAGCTAGAAGTTATGTGATAAAGCCAGGTTCAGGCCAAAGGATGCCTAAAGAAAGCAAACATCCTAGAAGAATGCAAATGCAAATATTCCAGCAATTATGAAGTACCTGAAAATGCAAAGACTGTACTTTCACATTGCCTTGAGTCCTGAGCTTGGACTGAGTCCACCATATCTGCCTCCATGCATCTGTGACTTGTACTTTCATTTAAATCTCTCCAAGCAGGGAAACTTGAGCGCACAGCAAACTTATATTCTGTTCATAAAAGTGTGAGTGCAATCAACTTAAACCATTTTGTTCTGTGATGTTTAAACTAAATGAAGAATAGGTACTAAAGCAGTATACACATAATCTAAAAGGATTTTACCTTCCTGAGACAGAATTGTTCCTCCTGAGACATTTGCAAGCTGTACAGTATTCCTATAGGCCATATTTCTGGAGTGCTCTGTATCAAACTTCCCCCAAATATATAGCACACATGGAGATATAACTCTCAAAAGTCAGTATCTGTAGAAAACAATGGTATTTTCCACAGATAGCTGAACCATTTGGCATTCTTTTCTAAGAAATATTTCTGAGGATTTTTTTTCAGTGTTCTTGTTTAACTAAAAAAAAATAAGGAGTTCAGGAAGAAATGCCTACTTGTCAGAATTCAAATGGTGAATTTGTAAGGAGGCTTAAAAATGAGAGGGTAATTGGATCCACAACTTGAGGCATTTTTATACTTTCAGACCCTTCTTAGATATCAACCAGAATTTTAGCAAGTCTCTTAGAGTTCCATCCTCATCTTGCTTTCATCAGACTTATTTCATCTTGTTTAGCTACAGTTTCTTCCCCTTGAGTTGAAGTTCTCACTTCCATTTTGATGCTTAACAATTCAATGCCTTACTTTCATTTACCTTCTGTCCCGCAGGAAGTATTTCCTCTTTTCTACCTTTTTTTCTTTTTTTTTTTTTTTTTAATATATGTGTTTGCCCTTTTCCGTCTTCTTTATGAATTATGTCCGCTTGGGTCATCACCTTCTCCTTCTTTCATTTTCTAATGTTCACCTTTCACTGTGAGGCACCATTCTGTACAATTAGTATACCCGGCTTGAGAAACACTTTTGAAAAATGTTCAGTTAAAGAGCAGTTATTAGTGTACCTGGGTGTTGTGGTTTAACCCTGGTAGGCAGCTAAGCACCACTCAGCCTCTCACTCACTCCCCTTCAGTGGGAGGGGGGAGAGAATCAGAAGGGTAAAAGTGGGAAAACTTATGGGTTGAGATAAAGACAGTTGAATAGGTAAAGCAAAAGCTGCACACGCAAGTAAAACAGAATATGGAATTCATTCACTACTTCCCATTGGCAGACAGATGTTCAGCCATTTCCAGGAAAGCAGGATGTCATCACATGTGAAGGTTGCTTGGGAAGAC
>NW_008825075.1:3185485-3201356 GCF_000699105.1 Pygoscelis adeliae | reverse complement strand
CAGCTTTTATTGCTGAGCACAACATCATATGGTGTGGAATATCCCTTTGGTCAGTTGGGGTCAGCTGTCCTGGCTGTGTCCCCTCCCAGCTTCTTGTGCACCCCCAGCCTGCTCACTGGCAGGGCAGCATGGGAAACAGACACTGTGTAAGCACTGTTCAGCAGTAACTAAAACGTCCCTGTGTTATCAGCACTGTTTTGGTCAGAAATCCAAAACATAGCATCATACTAGCTACTATGAAGAAAATTAACTCTATCCCAGCCAAAACCAGTACACTGGGAATGTGTGGTCTTCCCACATTTACCTGCCTTACATCCCACTGACTTCACGGAGATATTCTGCAAGCATACCAGAGAATAATCTGTGTTGAGCATGACTGGAAACATTGTAAGACACTTAACACATTAATAATGATATCCTAAAGTGGACGTGAGGAAACTATGTGCTCCATGTGCCTGTGCTTCTAGGTTTGATGTCTGGAATGATAAAAAATACAACCTTGCTAACAAATATAACCTTGAGATCATTCTCAGGGTGAAAGTACAGACATATTCAACGGTGACATGTTTTCTCTAGCAGTAGCCAGTAAATATTGAAGCCATCTGATTTCAAGTTATGTGGCAAATTAATTGAACAATCTGTTGGCAAGTCTCTTTAGAGAAGCAAAGCACTCCTACTCATTTATTCTATATCCATCTCAAAGCACTTTGCACTGTAACAATTGGCATTTGTGTTGCTTTCTTCCTTTCAAAAAATTAAATCTTTAATTAGCAGAAAAAGTGAACCATATACTATGGTTTGCATTAGTCTTCAATATTAACAAGTTATTTAATAGCCATAAATAATAGATACAAATAAAAGCTTTTAGATTAAAAAAAATCTATTGAACCTATTGCACTTTAAAAACGTGACTTTTCCCTAACTTTTAGCCTTCACAGGCTTTAAAGGTACTTTCAGTCTTTCAGTTTTCTAACCGGCGTAAAACATTATTCCCAGGGCCAGTCGGGTTTATTTAAATTTCAGTGACCAAAATTTGACAGCCAGGGCGTTAGCTGCTTTTAAACAACTCAGTAACACTGAAGCTGACATTTCACTGTATTTACTAATGTTAGAGAAAGAAAGATCCTTTTCAGCTAGATGATTCCTTATCTTTATGGATTCATACAGAGAAAACAAGTTTAAACTGAAGTTAAACAGGGTACCCTTACCATATTGTATATCTCCAAAGGAAGAAAAAAATGTTTACCACATAGTACACTGTAGATTGCATTGTCCTTAATTTGGGACTAAAGCATTCATCAGATTGTATAAATCACAGGATCCTTGAATGGAAAGTTGCTGACTCCTATGTATCATTCTGGAAGCTGAGCTGTAACAGTCAGGGGGGAGTATTGAGAATGCCTCTGAGATTTCCTTCTTGTCTCTCAGGAAAGTGCACATCTAAGGACACCTCTCAAAGATGTTATGTTATAACCCTTGGCACCTGTTAGGAACAGAGCTAGCTCCAGTTATTCTCTGATCTTTCTGGCACTGTCTAGCCATGTAGAAAATAGATTACAAATTAAAGCTCAAATGATTGTAATATTACTCACCTCTGTGCCTAATCAAAAGATGAAATAAACGGCTGATGTTTTTATATTTGACCACATATGGAGAAAGATATCAAATACAATCTGTTTGTCTTTCTCTCTTCTTTGACTGTCATCATTGTGTCATGAATGTAAAATGTTATGTTAATGTGCTTCTCTTTGGTAAATACAGTCTCCAGTGGTTAAAATTTTAATACTGTGTGCAGGTGTCAGTATTTTACAGGTGACTGCTGCCGTATCATCACTATTGAAGTCATTCAGGACTGTTTTCCCACTCTGGTAATTCAGTTCTTAATGAGTTCATGGCCAGCAAAAACAAATGGCTGAGATGGAGCATGAGATAGAAAATGACACTTATGACTTTTGAGTCTTCCAGTTACAACATCTCATGTCTGAAACTTTTAAGTTAGTGAAACTAACACTGAGTGCAGTTCAAACAGAAGCAGAACAGTTCATTCTGATACTCACTATGGGACAAATTTTGAAAGCGTGCCAGATCCATTCTAGCTTGAGCAAGCAGTGAGCAAAATGGTACCTCATTTACCCTACCCACAAAAAAACAGAAAATAGCAGGCACATACTTAAGAGACTAATTCCAAAGCCAATTGACGGCAACTGGAGTCTTTTCAATTACCTTCAATAGGTTTTGCATCAGACCCTGAGTGCACTAAACAAAGATAATATAGATAATGTATTTTTTCTTTTACTAGAGCTGAAAGACTCCTTGCATAACTTATTATATGAATTAAAACCAAATATACGTAATAAATGAAATGATCTGAACAATTTTTTCATTATGCAGACAACCTATAGAACTTTTTGAACCATTTATGACTATTTGTGCATATGTATGTCCTACTGACATGTTTAGAGTTGCAGGGTTTTTTTTTATTTATGCACATGGTACTACAATTTTGGGACTAGTAGGTATAGGATAGGAGAAAAAAATATCCATGCTTTTGGTGTTTGCAGCTCTTGAAATACAGATAGAGTTGTGAAAGCTATTTAATAGTGTTTGTTGTTGTAAGATGAGTGTCTAAGTATCTGTTTCAAGGAAAAGAAAGAAAAGACTTTCCGTTTGTGGACACTGAAATTGTAAGGGACCAGCTGTATCAGCTGAATGTTCACAAGTCCATGGGGCCTGGTGGGATTCATCCCAGAGTTCTGAAGGAGCTAGCGGATGTTATGGCAGGACCCCTCTCGATCATCTACCAAAGGTCTCGGGAGTCTGGGGAGGTCCCCACTGACTGGAAGCTAGCCAATGTTATTCCAATCTACAAAAAGGGTGTGAGGGAAGACCCAGGGAACTACACACCTGTTAGTCTAACATCAGCTCCTGGAAAAATTATGGAGAAGATTATGGGTTCACAGAGGGAAAGTCCTGTTTAAGTAATTTGATATCCTTCTATGATAAGGTCACCCGCCTAGTGGATGAAGGGAAGGTGGTGGATGTAGTTTTTCTGGATTTTAGTAAAGCTTTTGATACTGTCCCTCACAGCATCCTTCTGGACAAGTTGTCCAACTGTGGGATGAACAGGTTCACGGTGCACTGGGTGAAGAACTGGCTGAAGGGCAGAGCTCAAAGGGTTGTAGTGAATGGGGCTACATCTGGCTGGTGTCCGGTCACCAGTGGTGTTCCTCAGGGCTCAATTCCAGGGCCAGTCCTGTTCAATATACATACCTCAATGATCTGGATGCAGAAGTTGAATGCACCATTAACAAGATTGCTGATGATACCAAACTGGGAGGTGCTGTTGACTCTCTTGAGGGACAGGAGGCCTTGCCAAGGGATCTAGTTTGGAGCATTGGGCTATGATTAATGGGATGAAATTTAACAAGTCGAAATGCCGGATTCTGCACCTAGGAGGGAGTAACACCGGGCACAAGTATACATTGGGAGAGGCGTGCCTGGAGAGCAGCCCTGCAGAAAGGGATCTGGGGGTGCTGGTCGACAGCAGGCTCAACAGGAGTCAGCAGTGTGCCCTGGCAGCCAAGAGGGCAAACCGCATCCTGGGGTGCATCAAACACAGTTATAACCAGCCAGTCAAAGGAGGTGATTAGCCTGCTGTGTTCAGCGTTGGTGCGGCCTCATCTTGAATACCGTGTGCAGTTCTGGGCCCCACAATTTAAGAAGGATGTGAAGGTCCTTGAATGCGTCCAGAGGAGGGCAACAAAGCTGGTGAAAGGACTGGAAGGAATGTCCTCTGAGGAGCGGCTAAGGACTTTGGGCTTGTCTAGTTTGGAGAAAGAGTGGTTGAGGGGTGACCTCATTGCTCTCTACAGCTTCCTGAGGAGGGGGAGAGGGAGGTGCTGATCTCTTCTCCCTGGTACCCAGTGATAAGACACGTGGGAATGGTTCAAAGCTGCGCCAGGGGAGGTTCAGACTGGACGTTAGGAAGCATTTCTTTACCCAGAGGGTGGTCAAACACTGGAACAGTCTTCCTGGAGAGGTGGTTGATACCCCAGGCCTGTCAGTATTTAAGAGGCATTTGGACAATATGTCCTTAATACCATGCTTTAACTTTTGTTCAGCCCTGAATTGGTCAGGCAGTTGGACTAGATGACCATTGTAGGTCCCTTCCAACTGAAATAGTCTAGTCTAGTCTAGTCTATCCTATCCTATCCTATCCTATTCTATTCTATTCTATTCTATTCTATTCTATTCTATTCTATTCTAATAAAGTACATGCAGGGGGTGAGGACCAGCTCTGTGTTTCGTTAGTGCCTAACACAGTAGGATCTTCATCTGTGTCTGGGAACCACAGGCATTAATAGAAATAAATAAATCATGGTTCTGTGCTTTCACCTCTGTATGAAGATAAAGGAAATTCAAGTTTCTATTCTATTCTATTCTATTCTAATAAAGTACATGCAGGGGGTGAGGACCAGCTCTGTGTTTCGTTAGTGCCTAACACAGTAGGATCTTCATCTGTGTCTGGGAACCACAGGCATTAATAGAAATAAATAAATCATGGTTCTGTGCTTTCACCTCTGTATGAAGATAAAGGAAATTCAAGTCTAAACTCTGTCGGTTTCAAAGTAGTGTTTCATAACCTTCAAAAATTCCTTTCAGCTCTTTGCATTTTTTATATTCTGATATACATAATGAGTCATTCCAGTTGCTGCCTTACAGTGATGTTTGTTATAAAGGTTCATTCATTAAAGCTTTAAAATCCCACACTTTCTCTATATACATACATACATATAATATCTATATTTTATACAGAAGCATATAAGTGCCTACATGAGTGTTACAGGGTGATGATGTGCCTTGATGAAGACTATGGCAAAAGTGAAAGTTAAATCCTGTATTCCAATTCTGCGAAACAATTGTATGGCCGTAAAAAACATTTTAACTTTAATGAGAGAGTGAATAAGTTTTAATACTTTAAAAGTACTTTAATGTACTTATGAGATCTAAAAAATTATATAAGTTAATCCGAGTCAAAACTTAAAAAATAATCTTCACTGAACTATTAGTTTTGAAAATATTCAAAATAAAATCACCTGCCTGAAAATAACAAAAGATACTGTTGTATGTTTTATTTCTGTGGGTAATGGCCTAACAATACTGAGTACTGTATTCTATATATGATATACTAGGTTAATTGATTTGGTGGGACATATTTGGAAAAGATCCATAGTAAGTGAATAATATATATTCAGGATAGATGGATGCAGAGGTGGAAGTAGAGTATAAAATTTTCATTAACATTCATTTTGAGATAATTATATTCCTTGTAAATTGAAAAACCACAAGTGAGTTCCATCTTTTTCAAAATGGGTGAACTAAACAGTCTACCACATAAAAATACTGTGTGTTCTTGTTCTCTTAAATTTTTTTTTTTGTCAGAAAATATTTCTAGAATTTTTTCAAACTATTTCAAACATTTTTATTTGGACTTTTATACACACATCCTTTCAATTGGATAGCTTCACTATTATGAGTCCAGCTTGACAGGCCTTGGAGACAGAGTAAGTAACTAAATATTAAAATCTCAGAAAGAACCAAAAAAATCTCTGGCAACAGTAATATATGCATACTAGAATGTTTTCTCCACCCACCCCCTTCTCCCACTCTCCATTTACAAGTACAATTGTCCTCTTCATCAGTTTCGAGGCACCAGACCATATAGAAAATGCTTTATTTTTGCTGGTCCAGTATTCAACACTGGGTATGCTGCACTGCAGAATGGTTTGGCTTTAAAAAAAAAGTAGAAGATTTTTGTGGCTGCTGTCTTTAAAAATATGGAACATCACTGAAATTGGCACACTGGAAATGGTGTTTGAAGTAGCTTAAGAAGGAAGGCTTTTAGTTAGTGGAATGTAAAACAGGTGATCAAACAGAAGAGATAAACCTACTTCATTGTATGATCCCATTAGCTCTTACCTAGACAAGATATATAAGGAACACTCTTACTTTGCTTGAAGTTGCTTTATATATTATGAAGTCTGTTCTTTTTCCTTATGCTATTCAAAAAATTTCAAATATGACATTAAATACTTGAACTGTTCCAGAGAAGCAATAATATGGAACATATGAAGATAGTTTTCCCAGCTGTTTTTGAATTGCATAAGTAGAAATGAAATGACAAAGAACACTTTAAAGTATGTTTCAAACATGGATGTTGTGCATAGGAGTTAATAGGATGTGTGTATTGGTTCTAAATCCCTGATCATTTGTAGATGTCAAGCAATCTAAGAGTTAAAGAATTGATAAAGGGGAAAAAATCTGCTAGGGACTTAAAATACTAAAAACATATTGAAATTAGACAAGTCCATGACTTAATTCAGTGTGTGCTTAAGTGTAATAATGGATCAGTTATGGAGGATTATATTTATTTTCTCCTTTTGTCATGTGTGCTTTTGTTTATGAAAGTCTATTGTAAACTTGCAAAAGAAAATGTGAAAAGGGCCAATAGCAGGAGACAGAAACTTGACTACTTCACTTAGATATTAAAATAAGTAGCAATCAGGAGAATTTCTATCCACCAGAATAAAGTACAAAGCGATAGATCTCTTGATGTGCTAAAATTAAAACTGGATGCCTTTCCTATAGTCATGTTTTAGACAGATACACATTAGGAAGCATAGTCACTGGGCTCAATATGAAATATGTTTATTTGATAGCTTAAAAGGCTTATGGATCCTAGGAACATTTCAGTTCATAATGGTCTGAATCTTATGATATTTAATCTCTCACATAAGGCAGAGGCCAACGTCTGATCAATTCAGTATCTACAACTACAGGTACAATTTGCATACCTATTAGGACATGGGACACTGAATCTGTTCTCTACTGGAGGCCATAAATGTTAAGCAAATACTGTCACTTATGAATGCAAATTTAGTTTCTGTAATATCACAGAATGAATGAGGTTGGAAGGGAGTTCTGGAGATTATCTATCTCCAGGGAGATTAGTTCAATCACCCCCACTCAACAGAGATTCGGCTACAGTGAGTTGACCAGTATTGTCCAGTTGGGTTTTGAATATCTCCAAGGACAGACACTCCACAGCACCTTTAGGCATCTTGTTCCAGTGTTTGACCACCCTCACAGTAAAAAAAGTTTCTTCTTATGTTTAAATGGAATTTCTTTTATTTCAATTTGTGCCCATTCCTTCTTGTCCTGTCACTGGGTACTCCCGAGGAGAGTGTGACACTGCCTTCTCTACTCTCCCCATCAGGCATTTATACACATTGATAAGATCCCCCTGAGCCTTCTCTTCTCCAGACTGAACACCTCTCTCACTGTCTCCCCATATGTCAGATGCTCCAGTCCCTTGATGATTTTTGCAGCCTTTTGCTGGACTGGCTCCAGTATGTCCAATTGTCTTGTACCAGGGAGCCCAGAACTGGAAACAGTGCTCCAGGTGTGTCTCAGCAGTGCTGAGCAGAGGGAAAGGATCACCTCCCTCCACCTGCTGGCACTGCTCCTTCTAATGCAGCCCACGATGCTACTGTCCTTCTTTGCTGTAAGGGCACATTGCTGGCTCATGTTCAACTCGGTGTCCAGCAGGACCCCAGGTCCTTTTCTGCAAAGGTGCTTTCCAGATGGGTGACAACCAGCATAAAATGATGCCTGGGCTTATTCCTCCCCAGATGCAGGACTTTGCACTTCCCCTTGTTAAACTTCATTATGTTCCTGTCAGCCCATTTCTCCAGCCTGTAGAGGTCCCTCTGGATGGTGGCACACCCATCTGGTTTATTGACTGCTCTTTCCAGTTTTGTGTCACCTGTAAACTTGCTGAGGGTGTGCTGGGTCCCATCATCCAGATCATTAAGGAAGATGATAAACCAAATCAGCCCTGCTATCAATCCCTGGGGTGTGCCATTAGTGACTGGCTGCCAGAGTGACTTCATGTTGCTGATCACAACCCTTTGACACCAGCAGTTCTGTCAGTTTTTACTCCATGTAAATGTTCTTTTATGTGGTCTGCAATCCATCAGTTTGTTAGCAAGGATGTTATGGGAGAGTGTTGAAATCCTTACTACAGTCAAGATAATCAACATCCACTGCTCTCCCCTTGTCCACCAAACCAGTCATTTAGTCTTAGAAGGTTATCAGGTTCTCTACTCCTCACTTAAACCAGTTTTTTCCATAAATTATTGCTGCTTTTATACTCATACTACATGCACAGATACAGCAAGATCTTTTCTTAATTAAGTGAAAAGTCATAGAAAAAGTTTAAAGGTATCATTCATAGTGGAAGTAGACTTTTTGGTCCTTTAAAAGAAGCTACATGTGTAACTTGACTTTACAGACAGAACAAGGTGAATCTTGGAAACATAATACCTAAGAGGATCCTTGAAATGGGAGTTTAGGAGGAACAAGGAAGTAGTTTATACAAAACAGATTTCCCATAGCATAACAGATTCAAGAAAAACAGTTTGCTGTGGAGAGTTCCTGGAAAGGAGAATCTGAGCAGCCCAGGAGAATCTGGGCACCACCTGTTTTTGGAAGGGAGCAAAATCAATCATGTAGGCAAAGAAAATGGAAAGAAGCGTCTGTAATATTGCCCCAAATCAGAAAAGACGTACACTTTGTCAAAGAAAAGGCATATTCTATTATGAGTTGCCATTAATGAAAAAAAAAAAAAACCCAACCCCAAACAAAAACCAAACCAAAACCAACCAAACAAAAAAGGAGCTGTGGTCAGGAAACAGGAACCAAGTCAGTGGCTGATTCAAAGCAGAGAACAGTAAGCATTATGCAAAATTTACTCAATGTGGGGTAAAACCCTGCATAAACAGTTATCTATTCAAAGAAGATTAGAAAGCCCTTCCAGATGAAGAGTGTTAAAACTGCTTTGACTAGTGTCATCCACATAACATGAACATTAAGCCCCTTCATGAAACCATAGCTGTTTAGCTATGGCTGTTCAGAAGTTTCTGTGAATTTACAACCTGGTAGATTCTCAGTTCAACATTAATTTCAGTTTTTGAAAAATAAAAATAAAAATTAGATACCTGGTTGACAGAATAAAAAATAATCAGTCTTCAGGCATGATTGATAAAACCAGAAGTTTTTATATAGTGCTCAATTTGTTTTCTCAGCTGACACAGGTGCTATAATGATACAGAAAAGAGCAGAAAGGGGTATAATAAAGATATATAATGCATAGCAGTTTGATGGGTGATTACTTTCTGTTATTAGACACCGGTCTCAAGGGATGGAATCAGATTACTATTAATTTTCTCTTTGACATTGCAGGCAGAGTATCCACAGGTTGCTGGATTATTCTTGCAATGTTGGTGAAAGTTTGGCATTTGCTTTGGGTATTTTTTGGTTCAGCATATACAGTCTTCTGAGTTAGCAAGGGCAGTTTATATTTTTTTTTAGAAATGGTGACCGAAGAGCTCTCTGTTTCCTTGCAATTTTCACTGATGATGAAGACATTTGCAATGCAAGACATCTGCATGATGGCAATAACGATAGAGCAACAAAGTAATAAAAATATAATGTCCTAATAAAACGGAGTAAATAGTTGTAAAGTTATCTATTCAAAGTTAATAACAGTAATAAGAAAATAAATAATGTATGATAATAATTACAATCTCGGGACATCTAGACAAAGTTAGTAACAATAACTATGTCCATAGTTGTAAAGACATCTTTTGCTAATGTAAAAATTCTTATCATGTTACTGTATTTGGTAAACAGTTTTGCCATAAATTCTGCTCAGCAGTCTAAATGCATACATACCACGCATTAAATTTTACAAAGCATATCTACACTGTATTTATAGAAAGTATATAAACTGAACAAGGGAAACTGCATGAATATTAAGTATCTCTCAACTTTCACAGGTACATCAATAGAAAAATCTAACCACATAACATGCCAAATGAATTCCTAGTGAATCCCTGTGTCTTGCTTTATGATGAATAAGGTCTGAGGATGAAGAGTTTTCTACCTGAAATATGAGTGAATTATAAAGAATGTGGTCTAACACCATTTAGGCAGATAAAATATAATGTTGTCTTCATCTTACATGCAGCTTGAGAAATAAAAATGTTAATACAGACAGCTGACAAAGAGCAGGTGGGAAGATGGCAATTGTGCCTTAGTGGTTGAGGGTTGACTTTCTTTTGGACAGCATCTGGCTAGACCTTCAGAAAAAAAGTACTGAATTCTAGGAACTGTTGCAGCAGCTGGGGAGAGGCATTGGTGAAGAACAGGAAGAGCTGTGAGAAAGGGACTGCACTTTGGGAAAAAGATTGAGCTGTATAGCATTTCTTCAGCACATGGCTGAACTGAAGTAAGCGCACAGAGTTGGGCCTTATTCTTAGAGCAGATGCATGGCCCTGCATAGAGCACTGTGCAGAGACGAGTAACAATCTTCTAATCCTCAGTAAACTGCAGGAGCAGGAAAGATAGGACGTACTCCTTGGCTACAATAACTACTTCCGTCTCTATCTCTCCATTCTTATATCACAGAGGGAAGAAGAGGCTGAAGAGGAAAATACAGCAAGAGGGAAGTGCAGGGAGCAAAACTGATCATCACTGCTGATATCTCCAATCTCTTCTTGCCATTTTGGTTTGTCACAAAATGCATCTTGCTTTTAGTGTGTTTATTTCACATTTTTTCTTGTTTTAATTAGAACTACGGTTTTATCTTTGCTTTGGTTTGCAAATCACTGTGATGTCTACATGTCCATTTCAGATAGTTGCTCTTCTTAATTTGCTTCTGTTTTCCTCAGTTTATTGAACTTTGCTGTTTGCTAAAAGTCTTACTTTTATCCACTCAAATTTAAAGAAAGGGGAAGGTAAAATATTTGGTTGAAATACAGTAGTAAATGAAGTACTTCACAGATCCTACTGAACTGGTGCCCAATTAGTCAAAAATAGTTAGCATAAAGAGGCACAATTAAAGTCATTACCCATGTCAGCAGACAAATCAATATGGTACCTACATAATCAGTTAGTTCCTCTCAATCCATAAAATTAATCAGGGACAAAATGGCACTTACTTCACCCAAGAGATGCAGTGAATGTTCAGAGAAAGTAATTTTGAAATAGCCAGAGTGTCCAAGCAATTACTCTTCAAGACCGTCATGTGTGACATGGAGGTAAATTTACTTGGCATGCCTTTTTCCTTCAGCTTTCTTCATCTGTGCTGCTCTCTGTTTGTGGGTCGAGTCCACTAGTGGGCATTTTTCTCTACAGTCTTTTCTAGCTTTGTAAACAGGTCATAGGAATAATGCCTTTCATACATTAGCTTTCAAGCAATTCTGAAAGCAAGATTTTTGTCATTTTCAGGTTTCCAGATACACATTTCCAGTCAATGCAAGCAAAATGGAGGTTTTATATCTCTCTAAACTGTAGGAAAAGGTATTTTCACATGTACCAGGAATAATGTCTGCTGCCAAGAAAACTCTAGGGAAGTAAGGGACATCTGGTGTCTTTGGTTCTGCCTTTTCAGTGTTTTGTATTATAATTACCTGCCCCTACTGCTAAATGCAGAGGAATTAAGAGGAAGCAAAGTCATATATCTTTTGGATCTCTCTGATTCACCATGGCTGCTGGGCTAGATTAGGAGGAAAAACAGTAAACCAACATAAAATCACCTGCAACTTTCCCTTTCTAGAGGACTATATTTTGGCTAGAAATTGTAGGTATAAAATAGAGTTCAGGATGAAAACATTATTTTTTGGTTGAAACAGGAAACCTAAAGAGGTGCTAATTCCAATGGTCAGCATCTTAACCAGTGTGACAGGGACTGAAGATCTGATCTATGTAACATTCATGTAATGCATAGAGTAGTGCCATGTAAGCTGGGGACCTGAGGTTCGCTGCTGCTATTCCTACCTGCTGAGGATTGGTATAGAGGGAGGCCAGAAAGAAACTTGCACAAGTGAGGTTCACAGTTTTCCTACAATAAAAGGCATCTGCATTTTTTTCTGGTGCCCCACGCCACCCTCCACTCCTTGCTGATGCAGTCTCTGCCTATAGACACTGAAATCTGGGGTGCATATGTGGGAAACACATCCCTTATGGGCAGACACAAGTCAACTCACAGGAAACTTGGCCAGAGTGGGATACCTGTGGCAGGGGAGATCACTGAGAGGGCTTCAGCCACATTACTAGAGGAAAATCCCAATGGTAGCTAAGAAGGAATCCATGTAATTGGGCTGCACCAAAGGGGCCACTGGAAAGAGCAAAAGCAGCAGCTTCCTTTGGTTCTTGGGAGTCACCATGTTACCGTAAGTCAAAAGACGACCAGTATGTTTAGAGTCAAGACCCATTCAGCTTAGAAGTTCCCAGGAGCAAAAAGTTTCCTCTTCTCCTGTACTCTGTGCAATTATAATGTGGCTGGCTGACTAGCTCTCAATCATTACCTGGCCACAGGGAGCTTAGAAGATGGGTAAAACAAGATGAAACATCGCCATTAGTGAAATCTTTAAGACCAATCATAGCATCAGTCTGCATGCTGGGGTTCTTGCTTTATTGGCTTGAACATAAGTACGTGTTAAACAGCTGTTAAACAACAAAATGTATGTGCAATACTGAGGTCTTACAATAGGTGTATCTACTGTTCTCATTAGTGGTTGTGATATCATGATAGGGGAAGGCTTTTCCAAGCACCCAGGTGATTTAGGAACATATGCTCCATTGTCTTTATCTTTCTTTGCTCTATCCTCATCTAAATGTTTTTGAAAAATACTGTTCAATTATGCTACAGGCAAAAAATGGGAAAGAAATAATAAATAAAAGGCCAACTAAACCCCCCAAAATAAGCTAATATTAAAAAAAATGAAGTGGCAAGTTTTTAAAAGTCTTTGATAAAGAGGCTGAATAACTACTGCTTTGCAGGAGTCAATGTAGATACTTAAGTATACTAAGGAATTAGCTTAGGAATTACCTTTCATTTACTGAGAGAACAGATTAAAATTGCAAACCTTACACCAACATTTTTAGTCTAGGAAATGTTACTGTGTCAAATAGCCTATTTAATAATTTAGCTTCCTTGCTTCTCAGTGAAAAAGAGACATTTTCTGAGAGGATAGAGAGTGATAAAGTTTCATTATACAGAGTGATCAGTATAGAGGAAATCAGTAGCTCTGAGAAAATAGGCAGGTATTTCATTATTTATCTACACCTAGTTTCTGACAAGGGAAAATCATACGCTTTCATCTCTGTTGTTCATCTTTTCCTGAAGGTTAAGCATATGACCTTTAAATCTTCAGACTCTGTGAGAGAGGACAATTTAGATTAAACTATGAAGGAATTTAACAAGTTTATATTTGCCATATTTCTAACAGGACAAATTGCTCAAAGTGGCTTGTGCAATTTTTGCCCTAATTTTTGAATCTTACTGAAATGAATTTATCCCACCAAATTATATTAAGTTTTTCTTGAACTTTACTCTCTACTGGAATAATACCACATTCATATAAAGAAATTGTCTATCTTTACATTGGCACTGGGTAGATTTTACCAAGATTACTCTTTGGAACAAGTAGAAATCCACATCAGGGGCCTCAGAGCAAAAGTAACTACTAAACCACATAGTTGACATGCTGTATAACAACAGTGGTGTCTCTCAATGGGGACATTTCAGAAAGCTCTAGGCTACCTCACCCCTCCTGCATATTAAGCACATATGCATGAGGACTTAGCGCAGAGAAAGTGGTGCTCTTTAAATTCATACCCTACCTTTCTTCATGGTTATTTTCTCTGCATATTTCTGTATGCAGAGTCAAATCTTACTTCTTTGCTGTGTAGTCCCATAGCAGGCTTGTGTCATCTTCAAGTTAAATAACTGATACTGAAGACAGTTACCTTGATGGAAGGAGATAGACATAATCTGAACCTAGGCTAGAAATTTGATTAATTCAAGACCTTGATTTAAGGTCTTGAAGAAAAGGATACTGGGGGGACTGGAGGATGGAAACTGGAGCATGAAAGAAAAAGAGAAAACAGATCCTGAATGAATTAAAAATAAGCATGTTATTCTGGAGAGGTTTTGAATATCCCTGCAGACTTCTTTTTCTTTATCTCACTTGTCTTGAAGTCATGTAATTTATTGGTTGTGTAAGCATTGTTTGGAAATAAATCACTGCATGAGAACAAACCCCAGACACCAATCTGTCCAGGATTTGCACTATGGAGTGTGTTGAAGTATGTGTACATGCATACATACATATATATAACGATCTACAGACGCTTAGCCTAGCTTTTGTTTTGGTTTGGGCTTAGCATTTCCTTGTATATCAGTAAGAATCTAGGAACATGAAGTGAAGAGAGATTTTTGGAGGAGGAAAGCACCACAAATTCTCACTGACTTTCAATGGGAGCTATCTGTCTTACCCTTCTCAATGACTAAAAATCTTTCTGCAATGTATACAGCTGTGTAACCTATTCAGTGTGCTCCCCATATTGGCTACTTGGAGTATTAGTTCCAAGACATTGCAGTAGTGCAATAAGAAAGGTGGGGGGTTTGTGGTTGTTCTTTTTAATTTATCAAAAGATTTGTAAGCCTGATGCTGATTTAGAGCATGTGCAAGTTCTCACGGGTACAAGGCCACTATGTACTGCAGATTTTTTCCCATGGATAGTACAATGAATGATTCTTCACTACCTTGTCTCACACTTCACCTTCAGAGGCTCCTAAAGGCTTCTGGCTGTTTCCTACCCCTCTTCATCTGAAATCCCCTCTGGGATGAAAAATACCCACCTTGCTGTTTGAGTTGTGAATGCACTATGTAATGAGAAAAAAACCACCACATTATGAACTTTTGAAGGGAAGATTAGTTCTTCATTAAGTTTGTTCCCAACATAAAGAACAACAGGACGTCAATCCCCTGCTGAAGTCCCCAGGCACTACCACAAAACTGAAAATGCTTTAATAAAACAAAAGTTACTGAGACGAGAAGGTGAAATTTACTGACCTACAATATATTAGACAACGTGATCTGACAGATCTTCTCTACTTACTCTTTAGAAATCAATGAATAAGAAATGCTTTTGTAAGGGTAACTATTTTAACTATATCTGTATCAAGGAGTCATCATAAGCAAATTTGTGATAGATTCATAATTATGTCAGATCCCCAAGAGGTTTGCTCTTTTTGTTCACTATTATATTTTAAAATGACTGTATTTTGTGTTCTTAAATTGGCACTATACTGTGATAGTCACACTAGCACTTCTTTCTTATCACTGGAAAAAATGACTACTTAGGCACTAAGAGACAAGTTCTCTGAGTTTACACTATAGTCTTACACTAGTTTGAACAGTTTTATTTCCACTAGGTGGAGCATTGTTATCACAGCAGAATTTTTTTTAAGCTAAAAAGAGGCTTTTGAAGTCAAGGAAGAGAAAAAAGAGATTGAGCTGGAGAATTTGGATCCGGATCTAGATAAGTTTTTGTGACGTGTGTGAGGGGTAAAGTATGCAAACTCCTGTGTTCTACCTTGATTGGTCTGCCTCCTTATCTTGTGAATTCTGTCTCCCTAGTCCATCATTATCCTTTCAGGCTTTGTTTGAAAAAGTGAATATTTTAAGGTAAAAGACATGGGGTTCTGAGGCTTTTTAGCATTTCTATGAAAAAAAAAAAATCAAGATGGCTGTCATGGTGCAGATTTCTGTGTCTAAAGGATGGGTTGGTAAGAATTGAAATTAGTATGGTTTAGGAGACTATATTTAATGACTAGTTTTGTAAAGACATCATGAATTGTATGCCATTTTGGTTCTAACAGACTCCAAAGGGAGTAAAATTCAAAGCTACAAATTCACTGCTGATAGGTGCCTTTTCTGAAATGGGGTAGAACACAACT
>NW_008825075.1:3178330-3185405 GCF_000699105.1 Pygoscelis adeliae | reverse complement strand
TCAGTTAGTCCAAGCTGTGGGAATTCAGAGCCTTAACAGATCACTATTAACTTCAACTGCACTCAGAAGCACAAAAGCACTAAGACAATTGTAACAAATGCATGACAAAGCACTGATGCTATATTCAGTTATAGCGAGAATTATGTGTGGATACTCATGGATATCACTGTTGACACATGTCCTCTTGTGTTTTCAACACTACTCTTAGCTGAAATCAGCTGAATATGAGTGGTGGATCAGCTGTTCCAACTGTCTCTGTGACGGAGCTTATATCCCCAAGAAAACCTTGTGTAGGCTTGTACCTTTTCTTGTTGCTTTTTCTTAATTGGTTGTTTTTTTCTTAATTGTTAGCCAAGTATACAAGAGTTAAAGCACTTTGCAGATGTGTGTGACTATTTAGGGGCATTGAACTTAACACATTGTCCCACAGGAAGGTACAAATAGGTCTGCAGTGCTGTAGTTGGGTTACTGCAGAATTTCCAGACGGATGAACCTGGCCACACAGGGACTTTCAGTTTTCAGCTTCCAGTAATTTCAATCAGAAATGGCACCTGCAGCAGAAGAGCAGTCAAGAGCAGCTGTTTTGTGTTGTGTTGTTAAATAAGCCATTCTGCATGCAGCAGCTGGTGACAGGTAGGCTGTTACAGCTGAAGCAGGCTGTGTCTGCTCAGCAAAGTAGACAACAAGTTTCTGCTTGCTAATACTGTGCATATGTATGCATGCATTTACACTGCATTAAAAAAAAACTGTGTGCAAATATATGCAAATTAGCTTAAAGCTAGTTAGTTCAGGTATCAATGGCAGCATGGACCTCAGCCTTGGCTAGCTGTTCAAGAATGAATGCACTGTGTTACTGAGATGTATCTGAAGGCCTGAGCTGATAGAGCACTGAAGATTTTCCTCCTTTGACCTTGTGGCTTTCTGACTCCAACTGAAGGCATGATTTACTCTAATTTCCATTAGAGAATACTTTGTCATGTTTATAATATCCTAGATGTTTGATGTAGAGTCCAGTGTTAAAACTAGGTGAGTATCCTTTTCTAACTGGACATGTATGGATCTTCTTAGGGTAAAAGCATAGTAGTGAAATGGTAAAGTGAACATTGACAGACTGAGGTGTAATAATTTGTAAACTCAAGCAATTTAATTTATTAATTACACTTCTCCTGCACATTCTTGTGTCAGTGGAAGAGAAAAATATGTTTAACAATTTGAGTACTGCTTTAAATATATCTTAGAACAGACAACTTGCACCTGTGTTACGACTCTATGCACAACACAGGTCCACTCTGAGGGGTGACTAACTAGATTGTCAGTACTTTAAATATAACTTCTTTAAAGACAGCTATGTTTGGTCACCAAATAGTTGACAAAATGGTAGATACTAGCCAAAATTCTTTTATTTGGCTCAGTGTGCTTTTCTGAGATATTCATTTCTACAATTTACCTGACAGCCTAGCATAATGGAGGGCTATTAAAAAGGAGAGAAAGTTTTCAAATGGTTTCTTCAGTTATGGCTTTGTAACTCACCTAAACTGTCCTAAATTGCAGGAAAATAAGTATTATATGTTGTGTAAGTAGTAGCTGGAAAAAATGAACTAGGTATAGATTGAATTCAAAATGAATGTTTTGCCAGATGAGAAAAGCCCAACATGAAGAAGCTTTTCTGCAGCTATCCACAGTATAAAAAGGTTGAGAATACGTGTCACTTCAGAAGTTTGTTTGGTCCCCCTGGCTTTCAAATCAATCATGTTATTAAATCAATAATATCATTTTTCTTTGTGTAAGACCTATTGAGTAAAACATGGTAGGTTAAAAAAACCACTCCAGTTTCTGTAGCCAGTTGGGTTCCTGTTTGTATAGTGTTTTGCTCATTATCTAATGATAATTGAGAGCCATTTTGTTTAATGACTCGGAATACAATTAAACCAATAAAATGTTTATAGACATTGTTAAAAGAATGCAGTACCTTCCACCTATTGAAATATAACTGACAGGGTAAAAGTTAAGTGTGAAGGACTATAACAAAATACACTGACATTTATTTTTGTCTGTGCCATTTCTAAATGTGTCTTAGAACGTGTGAAGTCTGTGTGATCTATCTGTTAGCAGGACAAAGGAAAAGACAAGCCATATGTTCATTTATATCGTAAAGATACCATATAAGAAACTGCATAAATATATAGTCTAAAGAGGTCAAGTCAAACCCAGTTTTCACACACAATGACTGATCAAGTAAAAAATTCACTATGAGGTTGAAAGATTACATGGGGCTTCTAAAAAGGCTTAGGTGTTACAGTTTAGGATGACCATAGCAATCCTTCTTGGCTTTAAAATATATGACTCTATAGGCTGTTTTAGGTGCTAATGAGTGTTGTTTATGGGACAAGCACTATCAGTGGTGGGGTTTTTTTACTATCCTGGGGTCTAAGAGTGCCCTTTTTCATCCCAGCTCCATGCTGGGAGGAAAAATTCACTTGTATGTGCACCTTCTCTCAAAGAGACTTGAACTAGAACAAGTGCACGAATGAGAAGGGAAATATGTTGCTCCAGTAGATCCCTTCCTGGGTATGATGAGAACATCAGTATTTCAGGATACCCCAGAATCTGGGAACTGAGTCATCACTGCCATTTTCCCTTTTTCTTAACTCATCTTTTACATAGATTTATTTGTAGTTTGTATTTCTCTTTCTAGCAAGAAAGTTGCTTAATCAAAGCCTTTTTCATTTTTGAAATTCTGGGCATTTAATTTCAGAATTTTCATTCTCAAGTCCTTCGCATTTCTAGTTTTTCCTTTACCTTAATCTTGATCAGGACTGTTTTCAGCTTTGAAGAGATGACTGCTTCAAAGAGCAGGAACAGCTTATTTCCCTCTGTGCCACTGGTCAGGGGTCTCATTTCTCTGGCATGTAAAGGAAATGGCTGACAAGGAAGCAGAAGTTTTTCCACCAGGTGCTTTTGAGGCTGGATGATGAGACGGTCAGAGAAGGGTCTTTCCATCTTTATGCCTAAAATATGGGAGCATCTTGTGTGGCTTGTCTTTAGCTTTTCTTCTGGGGAAAAGAAAAGCTTTTCCTGCTCTTCTCTTAATGTCTACTAAAGCACAGAGAGTTTCATTCAGTAGCATACAGGTAGCACCAACGGTGAAGGTAACATCTTTTTTTTTTTTCCGTGGAGTCAGAAACACAAAACTTAAGAGTATCACTCCACTTGCCTATGGTTGTATGTCAGTAGAGGGCAGCAGTACACATGCCCACTAACCAGTTATTACACTATAATGTACCTTTTATTGATGTCTTAAAATGGATGGCTTGCTATATTTATGGTAACATTTATTACAGGACATAGAGTTCATCACACTGGAACAAACCATTTAGTTCATCTTGTCCAGTAAGCAGTTGACAGTGGCAGTGAATAACTGATGTCTCAGAGCAAGCATAAAAATAAACAAGATGCACTCAGCCAATTGTGCAGTTCCAAACCTCTGCAGGCGATTAGCTAACACCCTCAAGCATGAAATCTGATTACCTTATTATCATCTTAGCTTGCATAGGCATGGATTCTTAGCAACGCTATTAGTTATCCACTCTTCTTTAGAAGGTAGCTATAGTGTTTGCCTCAATGAGTTCCTGTGGCAATGATTTTCACAAACATATTATGCAAACTTTTTTCCTTTTGATCAGTCTTGTTAACTGAATTTCAACAGTAGAAACATATGTTCATATCAAAAATATAACAGCTGATACGTGAATAAATATTTAGTTTAAATACATTTTTAGACTGAAAATTTAGTCAAACCTTAATTATAAGTCATAGTATGATGAGTTTTCCTTAGTAATCATGATCTTAAAATTAACAGAATGTGGGGGTTCTTTTTCAAAAGAGAGAGAAAGAGCTTTTCTCCATGTCCTACAAGGACCAAAACTCATGCTACTTTTAAAATGAATCCTGAGATTCTCATGTAGTCACATGGAACTGAGCGCCAGGGATTTAAGATAATGATGAAACAGGGCAAGACTTGCAAAATTCCTCAAGTTTATAACAGTGGGTTTATAATAGCTACATAAGAGGAAGCCCATCCTAAGCTGCAATGCCCTTGACAAGCTTGAATACATTTAGTAGTCCTAAGCAGGCTCGATCGATTAACCACTGACAGTCCCACCAAAGCAAATATGACAAATACCTAACAAGACTTGTAATCTGAACAGCTACAGTCTCTTGACTTCAATTCCTTCCTTCCTCCCCTTTGCAAGCAAGCTGGGAGAAAAGATATGCCTTGAAGAACAGCTTATAAGAAACTGAGACTTCTGTGTAGTCAAACTTCTTATATTACTGTTGATGAAATTTGCATATTAGGACTTTAAAGAACAGGATTGATTGTCTGCTCTTTGGCGACTTTGTCGGAGTATGACCATGACTCACCATCCCCCACTCCAAATCACCCATGGTCTGCTGTGAGTTTGGAATCACGCATGGTTAATCACTCTTTTCACAGGTTTCCATATGCTATATCTTCTCCTTTAAATGGCGGTGAAATAGCACTTTACTGTAGACTTTACTGTACTGCATAAATCTGGCATCACTTTCTGCTATAAAGAAGCAAGGAAGTGTCAGACGTCAGATTGCATATAATGTCATAAAAGGTCCATGCAGAAAAGGCAACAGTGAGTTAAGCACCTGGTTATAAAAATCTGGCTTTTTAGTTTTTGTTTCCTTTTTTTTTTCCTTTTTTTTCCTTTTGGTTTTCCATGGATGCACTGCTAATACAGTTCAGAAAATAGGTATGAGGATGAAATAGGAAGGTCTATTTGAATTACACAGGGAGAGAGAGCATCAGCATGCTGAAATGATATCTTCCCCTCTTTGTACTTGTACTTCACAGCAAAAAGAGAAGCTGACAAAAACAGTGTTTGCAGTATCCCAGAAATAATGGTGATACTCCCAGATGACAAGCTGAGCCACATTAACAAAAAGGGGAAAATGAACAGTACACATCCTTGTTTTACCTCCTATACATCACTGCTTTCAGCAGCACAAATATCAGAAAAGCAGACACAGTCTTGTTGCTTATTCTTCTGGTTACTGCTCCCAGGACCATATGTATTTCACATTAAACAGTTTTGGATTAAACACAAAAGCAGTCCTGGGTGCTGGACACTCCTACTCTTTCACCTGTGTGTGCTAGACTCCGGGATGTGGAGTCATATGCTCCTTTTCTCACCTTGCCACAGTGAATATTGTGTTGTCTTCTGCATAGTCAGCTATTTGGATCAGAGTATGTAGTTTTTTGTAGTTCTGAGAGCACACATTACTGGGAAAACATAGCTTTCTAATGGCCACAGAGTAACTCAACACTGCTCTCTGTCATTATTTGCTGTATGTATATTGTCTGATTTGGTCACCCTACAGCCTGACAGCATTACATCTGTTACCACAATAAAATTCCATGCCAGTGTGAAGTCTTGGTTTCTATAGAGTTTTGTCAGCTACATACATAAAACTTTGTCCTTTGGTCTTTGCCACTCTGCCTCATATTATGAAGTTAATTTCTACAGTCTTTCTCTGTGTCCTCGTTTCAGCTGGGATAGAGTTAATTTTTTTCCTAGTAGCTGGTACAGTGCTGTGTTTTGGATTTAGGATGAGAACAAAGTTGATAACACACCGATGTTTTAGTTGTTGCCATGTAGTGCTTACACTAGCCAAGGACTTTTCAGCTTCCCATGGTCTACCGACTGAGAAGGCTGGAGGTGCACAAGAAGCTGGGAGGGGGCACAGCCAGGACAGCTGACCCAAACTGGCCAAAGGCATATTCCATACCATGTGATGTCATGCTCAGTACATAAAGTGGGGGGAGTTGGCTGGGGGGCAGTGACTGCTGCTTGGGAACTGGCTGGGCATCAGTCAGTGGGTGGTGAGCAATTGCATTGTGCATCACTTATTTTGTATATTCTTTTATCATTATCATTATTATTACTATTACTATTATTATTATTTTACCTTCCTTTTCTGTCCTATTCAACTGTCTTTATCTCAATCCATGAATTTTACTTTTTTTCTTTTCCAATTCTCTCCCCCATCCCACTGAGGGGGGGTGTGTGTGAGCGAATGGCTGTGTGCTGTTTAGCTGCCTGCTGGGTTAAACCCTGGAATGGTTTTGATTCTTTGAGCGGTGGTCGGGAGGGGTGTTGTTGGGTTTTGGGGTATTTTTTTGAGGGTAGCCTTTCCAGTAACATAGAAATTGGGACTCCAGATGTCATTAGGATCTTTCCGATTAAATTTCAAGTCAGATGCTGCTGGCGGGAAGGATATTTCAGGACCTGGAATTTACACATAGGTTGTATTTTTGCTAGTCTGGCCACTGCTGGTTTCATTCTGGATGAACTAATGAGTAAAATGACCAGACTTCTGATACTTCCAGCAGTAGGCTCATTTTTCTGTGTCATTTGCTACTCCACTTCAGGGCCTGCTGAATCACAACCAGGGTGCTGTCTGGTTCCTCTTCATGGGAAGCCTGCCTGTCTCAGACTCTGGTTGCTATGGAGTTACTTGCTGCCTTTCAGTCGGGAGGTGTCTGACTTCCTTGGCCACTTCTACCTGTGGCATTTTATTCTTGTGTTGATGCCTTTGCTGTCAGCACTATGACCTGGAGCCCTGTGTTCCAGCTCCTTGGTACTGCTCCTTTCCAGCTTATGGATCTATTCCATTTCACTTGTTAGGGTAATAATGGCTTTATTAAGCAGCCCTCAGCCGCGTTAGGCTGCAGAACAGCTGTTACAAGGGGACGCTGTTTGAAAGAGATGTGCATTCCTCAGGAGATGAGGCCATGCATTTCTAAACAAGTAAGGATTTATATAGAAACAGAAGTCTGTTTAAACAATAGTGGGATTTTTTTTCTTTTTTTTCTTTTAATGATTGGACTTCAGATGGAACAAACAGAGAGATAGGAAGGACATAACACGCAATACAGGAAAATAAGTGGGAACAAACGGAGTGATTTGAGAAGAAAATTGAAAGCTTAGTTTTTCAGTTCTGTGACTTTGGTAATTGTCTTCAAGAATGTAAATGCATTTGATTT
>NW_008825075.1:3175954-3178317 GCF_000699105.1 Pygoscelis adeliae | reverse complement strand
GAAAGAGATTTCTTTTTAATAAAATTTACTTCATGAAAAAAAATCTTTTTTTTTTTGTAAATAATGACTCTTCAATACTTCAATTTATGCCTCGCATACCAGATAGTCTCATCTTTCCATTGTATTTCATACTTGTGCTGAATGGTTTTCATTTGCTAGCTTGCTACTGTAAATGGAATTCATTAATCTGAGGCAAAAGTAATTATAACAAAGAACATAAAATATCAGATTATTAAGATGATATCTTTCTCTGTCGAGATGGGTTACTTCAATCCATTCATCATCTCATAGAAACACTAAGTTACTTTACAAAGAATGTGTCCTGAATTTAAATCGAAGGACATATATGAGTGTTTTGTACTTAAGAAAAAGAAGTACTCAAGAATATCTGCAGTATGCCTGATATATTAAAGGCTGATTGTTAAATGTCCAGATATTTCTCTTCTGTTTTAAAACGTGACTCACATTGAATCAAACTTTACAAAAGTGAATTTCACCCCTGTCCAGAGTGCCAAAATGAAGCATGAATGATGTGAGGATATTCAGTAGGTTGTGGTAGCAACTGTTTTCAGTCTGGGGATTAATCAGTATTTCAACCTCTTCCTTCCAGTGAATGGGAGGGGATGTCCTCCATGGTCCAGAAGTGCCCAGGGACTGCCTGATCTCTTTGAATTGCCTCTAAACTGGGCAGTGGAGCCCACTTCACTTTCCTTCCTTTCCTGAGTGTTATAGCAATCTTTTCAACCTCCCTGCTCTTGTCACTGCCAGAACAAGGAGACAGAACTCAGCAATACAGAGAGCCAGCTTTGTTTCCCCAGGACTAGACGGGTCTGTCTTGTCTCTATCGGACATAGGGGAAGCTTCTAGCAGCTTCTTACAGAAGCCACCCCTGTAGCCCCCCCTGCTACCAAAACCTTGCCACGCAAACCCAGTACACACTAGTACATAGAGCTACACATTGAAAAACTCATAAGAAAACTGTACTTGAGACAGATAGTTTAAAATATTTTGTTTAGATTCAAACTTATTAATCTAAAACAAATTACTTACTTTCAATCAGAAAAAAATGAAAACCTCCAAGGAATTTCCATAGAGAAATTTCAATTTAGAAAAGTCTTCATTTACTATTCCTTACCTAAGTGCAATTTATTTGTCCAGCTTGTAGGTGTTACAAGTACCTAGTTATTAAAACAAAGTAAAATTGAAAACTGTGGTTGAAACTGTGGTGCTAGATTTTTATGGAACCTGTTGAAGAGAGGAGACAACCTCTGTCCGTCTCTGGCATCAGATTCTGCTCTGTGCTGGATGTCAGTAGAATTACACTGGTACTCGTGGGTGAAAAGGAGGCAAATGTCAAGCTGAAGGGACTTTAGGGGCAGTAGAGCACAGTGCATCAGAAATTGTGGTCTGTAAACATGCTGTGGGCCAGCCACATCCTTGCCAAAGCAAAGGACAAGATTCTTCTTTTATTTACTTCCGTGTATAATCACTAACTGCAATAAGTCTCTACAGGATTTTCTGAGGACAGTGTCTGTCCCAGTTTGCTTAGCAAAAAGATGGCTGTTAATTTTGCTGGAAAATACTTTTAACTTCAGTCCATCAACTAGAACAAAAACCAATATCTAAGCTGACTACCAAAGCTTGAAACACTATGACATGTAATATAAAGTTCTACTGTGTTACTGAAATACATCTTTAAAATTAGCGATAAAATATGTTTTCTTTTACTCTTTGTCACACATACATGTCTTAGGAAAAAAAAAACCAAAACTAAAAGAAAGATTTTGGCTGAGGAACCTTCATTTGTTACTGTGATTATTTTGAGAACAAGAGGTTTTTGGTTTTTTGTTTGTTTTTTTTTAGCTGCACAGTCTGAGAAACTTAAATTTCCCATTTGGTGTTTTTCTTCTTTATCATTTTTGGGTGATAATTTACTACATAATTCATCTGTTGGCAGGGCCCCAGGAGTCAGATATCCTCACTGACTTAAATATTGTACAACTGTTTCCACTTCCACAAACCAGAGAGAGGACGAATGTACTTTGAGTGCTTTACATAATGAATGACACTTAATTTTGTTCAGAAAAAGCCTTTCTGAAATTGTAAAATTATGAAATTAACACCTTATTTCACCTTCCCATCCAAATCCCCAGCAAAGACATTGAAAACTGGAAGCAGATGCTTATACTTAAATGGGCTGGCCACAACTTAGGTGTCTATCTCTATATTTAATAATTTTTAAAGACGTTTTTGGTCTGTTGAGGTCAGTAGAAAGATACCCATCTGTACCGGGTGCAGGTGCCCAGGCGCTGGCAGCAGCGGCAGCACTGGGGGTCTGCAGGGGCGTGGGGTTTTGGGGGCGG
>NW_008825075.1:3169647-3175924 GCF_000699105.1 Pygoscelis adeliae | reverse complement strand
CCGCGGGTCCCCGCCGTCTCGAACGGCCCCACCGCAGGGCACGGCTGAGCCCCTCAGCCACGGGCGGGCGCCGCGGGGAAAGCCTCGCTGAGAAAGGGCAAAAGGCTGCCCGGCAGCTGGGGCTGAGGGAAGCGGTGTGAGAAAGAGCCCTGCGAGCCCCGGGGGGAGAGCAGGAGGAGGGGAGGAGGTGCTCCAGGCGCCCCAGCAGAGAGAGAGATGCCCCCGCGGCCCCTGGAGAGACCCCGGCGGGGCGGGGGTTTCCCTGCAGCCCGTGAGAAGGCCCCAGGCTGGAGCAGGGAAAGCGTGAGGAGGAAGGAGCAGCAGGGAGGAGCTGTTACGGACTGACCGCAGCCCCCGTTCCCCACCCACCTGTGGGTGTCTGGCAGCCAGATGCTTCCTACTCTTATGTTTAAAGATGCTGTTGAGCCTTGTTCACATCATACACTAACTCCCACTTTACAACTAAATTTCCACTCAAAAAAGTAGTGCATTCAATCCATACAGGAGCTGTAATGCAGTTTAAAAAGAAGCTGATCTGAATGACTCGATGTCTTGACCCTTGGGGCAAACATGCATTGAAAAGTAAGTCCAGATACAACCTCAGGTTGCTAAGCACTCTGACTTCTATCCAACAAAACATTTTAACGCACTCCCCATCCTAGATTGGTTCTAGAGTATTTGACTTCAAGTCCAGAAACCATAAAAACTGATGACAGTGGATAATACCATAATCATAAGGAACACTGTAATATGGAGTTTGGTTTTTGTGGAAAAATATTGATGTATGTATTAAAAAAATGTTTCACAATAGATAAAACTACCACACATTTAATAAACATTTAATAAAACGAAGTAAATAATAAGATAAAAGTTACAATCAACTCTCTTCATTCTTCTGTAAATATTCAAGAAGGCCATTATTTTTAAGCATCATTTGTTACTATCGCCACACCATTGACAAATAACTATTGTGCTCAAAGCAACAAGGAGCATTTGCAATGAAAAGCAGATAAACATCTTAATTGTAAATCTCTGAAGATCTGATTCATATTAATATGGAAATTAAATTTTAAAAGGCTAATGTTGGACTTTGCAGTGTGTTATCCTGCATCCTAAGCACTTACAGTTTGACACAGATCAAATGCTTCATCAGTATTCCAGAGGAGATTGCCTTTATTTTAGTTCAGAAAGTAATGGCCTATTTGCTTCCTATATGTATATTAGAGGTATTGCTGTTTCAGTAAAACAGTGGAAATTGCATCTCTTCTAAAGCATCCCTGAAACCACTGACTCCACCTGGGATATTATTCAGTGTGGATGGGTCATACTGGTCACACTGGGATTCCAGCAAAGGGATTGCATATTGCCCACGGCTAGCTGTGTGCCATTGGATTTTCTTCCTTTAACTCATATTGGATATGGCTACTCTGAGGGCAGGGATTGCTGTGCAGTATGCTCTAGATCCTCTTGGTCTCTCCCTTAGCCAGGTCAGGTACTTGGCCAGACAATGCATAATAGCAGTGGAAAGTTCTTCCCACCCCAAATCAGGATGGGGGCAGAGGGTGCATCTGGTCCCAGCAACCAGGATGCACTCCCAGTTGCCACAGTTACAGATACAATTATTCATAAGATAGTATAATTATGATAACAGATTTCAAAATAGGAATATTTTTGTATCAATAACAGCTTTCACCAAAGTAGTCCGTCACCTACATATACCTAGGAAATAGTCTAATCCAGCCTTCTTGTATTCAATTATTTACTAAAAATATTATGACACCTTGTTTCAGCACTCAAGACTAACAGGAAGGATCTGGTATACATGGAGCTTGTGTCAGATTCAGACCATTACCCTCAATGTATATATTGCACCATGCAAGATCAGAGGTACAAACCAGTCGTGCAGACTTAGCAATGGAAATGGCCTGCGTGACTACAGTTGCACACTGAAATGGAGATCTGCTGGAGACTAAGATATCTTAATGTGGAAACACTACATGTCTGTAGGGAGCTCAGACCCTCTTTGGCTGAAAAGGTGCTAGATGAAAACACATGCCTCAAGTGAGTGCCAGGTATTTCATGCATCAGCATTATGTACCAAGCAATGAATCATAATCTGGGGCTCTTTCTGTGGTACAGGGGCAGATGATATTTTTTCCCCCCTAAAAGTGTTCAAACTTTCTAAAGGCATATCTTCTAGAAAGGACTGGATTTTACTTGGAAATAGAACTCTGGGACAATTTTTTTCAAAAAAGAAGCAGTGTTATTTGCATTCACAGCTTCACAAGGAGATATTCTTGCTTTTAAATGTTCCTCTTCAACTGAAGCTTTGAGTACTCTGTAGATTCTTAAGAAGTATCTTTAAAGAAATATCAAGCATAATCATTCAGACAGGTAGATAATATACACATCTTCATGGCATGTGTCATTTTCTGTCTTAAGCCAATTCTTCATTCAAAATAGGTAGTATATTATAATTCAGGAAATCCTAGTGGAGCAGTCATTATAATTAGCAATCCTGAGCTGCAGACTTGCCAAAAGAATAGTTTTGTGTTCATATAAGTCAAGACAAGATTTCTTTCTTTGGGAGTCATTCTTTCCTCCTCTCTCTTTTCCTCACCTGAAGCCAAAAATTTCCAAGCAGCTTGTCATCAGATGTGTCTAAAGTACATTTATCCCTAATGAATAGTATCTGATAAATTCTTTTCAATGTCTTACAGTAAAGGGCAGCTGCAGCAAGCAGCTGCAATTTGTTTGATGTTGTTCATCAAGGTTTTATTAACAACAAATGGCACATAACCAGGATGCGTACATATTATTTATCTTTGAGTATTCTTGATAATAGGGCATAACAATTTTTATACCATTGGATGAGATTACATAGAAAGGACCACTGTTTGACTGGGTAATAGGGTTTATATAAAAATATGCTAAACTAGTTTAAGATTGGTCTTCAGAAGTTTCTTCAAATTCTTTGTGTTCACATATTGTCAACTGAGGCAATATTTTCTATAGAAAGACTTAAATAAGAAGTCAGGACTTAGAGGAAAGAGAAAGAGTTTATTTTCCTAATGGGAAGCCTAATAAGAATATGAGTTATTTTAATGTTAATATGAGTTATTTTAATTTCAATATGAGTTATTTTAATGCCGGTCTTGTTCAATATCTTTATCAATGATCTGGACGAGGGGATCGAGTGCACCCTCAGTAAGTTTGCAGACGACACCAAGTTGGGCGGCAGTGTTGATCTGCTCGAGGGTAGGAAGGCTCTGCAGAGGGACCTGGGCAGGCTGGATTGATGGGCCGAGGCCAACTGTATGAGGTTCAGCAAGGCCAAGTGCCGGGTCCTGCACTTTGGCCACAACAACCCCATGCAGCGCTACAGGCTTGGGGAAGAGTGGCTGGAAAGCTGCCTGGAGGAAAAGGACCTGGGGGTGCTGGTCGACAGCTGGCTGAACATGAGCCGGCAGTGTGCCCAGGTGGCCAAGAAGGCCAATGGCATCCTGGCCTGTATCAGAAATAGTGTGGCCAGCAGGAGTAGGGAAGTGATCGTGCCCCTGTACTCAGCACTGGTGCGGCCGCACCTCGAATACTGTGTTTGGTTTTGGGCCCCTCACTACAAGAAGGATATTGAGATGTTGGAACGTGTCCAGAGAAGGGCAATGAGGCTGGTGAAGGGTCTGGAGAACAAGTCTTCTGAGGAGCGGCTGGGGGAACTGGGGTTGTTTAGCCTGGGGAAAAGGAGGCTGAGGGGAGACCTCATTGCTCTCTACAACTACCTGAAAGGAGGTTGTAGCGAGGTGGGGGTCGGTCTCTTCTGCCAAGTAACTAGCGATAGGACGAGAGGAAATGGCCTCAAGTTGCGCCAGGGGAGGTTTAGATTGGATGTGAGGAAAAATTTCTTTACTGAAAGAGTGGTTAAACATGGGAAGAGGCTGCCCAGGGAAGCGGTTGAGTCCCCATCCCTGGAAGTATTTAAAAGATGGGTAGATGAGGCGCTTAGGGACATGGTTTAGTGGGCATGGTGGTGTTGGGTTGACAGTTGGACTCTATGATCTTGGAGGTCTCTTCCGACCTTAATGATTCTATGATTCTATGATTCTCAAGTTTCTTTTTCCTCCAGAAGTGCTCACAGTGTCAAACTGGAAAAATGTGCAATCCAGTCAGTGCTCTGCATATTTAAATCCTAAGGAATTCCTCATTTTTGTTAATGTAAAAATCTTGTTTGCGTCTGTGTTCCAATATCGTTACTACACTCAAAGTTTAAAGCAGTAATTATGAATGATTTACTGTTAGCATTTGTGTCATGACATATATGCAAAATAACGAGTCCTCCTCTGCCTAAAAAGATTTCAGAAATTCAGTTTTCCAAGATTAGTCTTTTGCTAGTCTGCAAGTCACATGACAGATCCTTGCCATGTAGTTTGTCTCTCTATTTTTTTTGTTTGTTTGTTTCTGTCAACAGATAATTAGATGAAGCCTGATTTGTTGGTGGAGATGCACAAATGATTTCACTATTGCTGGACCTTTTTATTTTTCCTCAAAAATAATGCTTGTTCTGGTTCTTTGTTGCATATCTCAGCATCTTGTATTAATATCTTGCAGTGCACGCTGAGGTCTATATTCATTATTTGACCTACAGCATCTTCTTGTCCTGCTAGTCACCAGGCATGTTCCGAAAGTTCTGCAAGTGTTTTGTTAGCCTTCAGGCTGCTGGTATAACAAAGGGCCTGGGGATGGTTTCTATAGGGTTCACAATCCATACTATCCCTGTACCCAGAAATGTCTTGTTTGTTTTTCAGTGTTTCACCTAATATTGCTGATGCCTAGAGAAAAAGATATTACAGTATTTCTCAAATGTCCCACCATATGCTTTGAGCAACAGCAAACGTGTTTCCAAATAAATTCCTTTCTGCTTTGAATATAACTTTATTTTCTAACATATTCACAACTCCTTTTTTGAGTTGATGTCTGAAAACACTTTAAGGACATCTGGTTATACAGTTTCTGCAAGGAGGATGAGAATCATCTCACATTTGAGATGACTCTTTAAAATCATGATACGTTTATCCCTCCAGTGACTTAATTAAGTTATCAACAACATCTGATTAGTTGACCAGTTGATAGACTGGCAAGGTCTTTCTGGTAATACTCACTGGATTATTCCGTTTTCTCAAATATTTCATGCAAGATTTGAAAGTGGCCTTGGTGTTTTCAAATGCCAGACTCCTAGAGATTTGCAGAAATTATTAAGTTGTTATTCAGTTATGTCAGATTTCTCAGCAGTCTCATAAAAGTGCTTCATTATTTAGGAATTAAGCAGTACCTATTAAAAAAATCTGTTTACAACCTGTAGTCTGAGTGTTTTTGTTTGCTGTCTCTTCTATTGCCTGATGTATTGTGATTCTCCAGTCTGAGCCAACAAGCTTCCAAGCTGAGTAGCTAACAAATATATTTATCATCTCTGCGTAGTGACATAGTACGTAGGAGACATAGTTTGGATTATATATCAAAATTCAGGGAATCATGGCATGGGTGGGTTTCACACAGAGCATCCACACCCTTTTCTCACTTCTCATAAACCTAAGCAAAATGTCAAATCAGTGTAAGAAATCCAAAATAGTGAAAGGTTTCCATTAGCATCCTCTCTTTGATAACTGAGGTGCCCTTCAAATAGATACATGCTTTGTGAAAATGAGTAATTATAAGAGACTTAATCAAAAAGCACTTAACAGATGTTATCTCAAGCACTGCTGATACATTTAAGTGCATCTTCCAAGTGGGCAACATCAGCAATGTAATTATCTTGTAGGCAAGGAGAAAACTCACTCCATGTTAATCTAAGAAGTTTTTTATACAACTTCAGCACTTACATGTTCTCCAGTGACTGGTTCATAATAGCTGATGCAGGGCAGGTTTATTTTAGGGGAAGGAATAGTGGAACAGATAGAATTTCTTATCAAAGCTCACTAAAACAGCACCACAAACCAGCAGTGGGATTATCTCATAACAAGTCTGGGATTATTTTGGTATGGAATCAGGCAAACAGACATAGGAAATCAGTATGTCAATCTTTTTTTTTTTCTTTATTCCATGCATTATGCTGACAGTGTTCTTTTTCTGTACTGGAAATGGAGAAGGTTCAATCCTTTCTGAGCATTTTAATAGGACAGAAACAATAGGGTTGCATTGATTATTCTGGACTTACTTTTTGCACTATTAGCTAATGTCTTTCTGGATGCTGATCTAGTAAAAGGAGACAGAAAAGCAACTGTCT
>NW_008825075.1:3168294-3169609 GCF_000699105.1 Pygoscelis adeliae | reverse complement strand
TCCAAGCAGGAGTGTTTCTGTATAGAAAAGGTTGAATAGTTGTTGTGGAATGAAAGGGTTGTATCTGTCCCTGAGATAATTCAATGACATGAACAGTGTTCCAGACGTTTGAACATTCAGAGTGTTCAGGATGTCCTGAGTGTTCACATTTTGCATGTTCAAAACAAAATATTTTTCATTCTATGGTGTTTTTACTCATGTGGTTACAGAATCCTGGGTGAGGAATATTAATATTTGTTTTACCAGATTGATAAACTGGGCACTTCCTCTGTTCTTATGACAGTGTTAAAAAAAAGCATCTAGCTGAGCACTTATATTTATTGAATCTTTATTCAATTTTCAAAGGGAAGGAGGCCATGACCCATTCACACTTCATATTTATATGTCATCTTTCAACTATGAACTTGCTTTACTTAAAATTGCTCATATGTCTGCTATTTTTGATTTGGATCATTTCAACTTCATCTTTAGTATTTTAAGAAAGTTTTCTTGGATAAGCAATAAATTCCCTTTTTTTCAACAAGAGAATGTGTAACATGCCTGTAAACTTCCTTCTAGTTTATGGCATATATTCTTGGATATTTTTTTAATTCACTGACTTTCATATGTCTTCTAAACAACACTAATCCTTCTGTGCAACACTAATTCCTTCCTTGCTTTTCTTAGCCAAAACAGCTATCTTTTATGTTAAATCACTTGGAGCCTTGCTGACTTTCTCTAGTCAGTGTCATTTTATACTTGCACTTTTGGCAGAAAAGTATTCAAAAGTTGATTAATGTGAATGTGCTTACTGTTTCTGATGATATCATATCTGCATTATTTCTTCCTAGCTGAAGATGCTGAAGAGTGTCTTTGGTCATAGGCTTGCCAAGCTGGTGAAGAGGGCTTTAAACTAGAGATGCCAGGGGAGGGGAACCTCAATCCATCCCACTCCTACCAGTTTGATGCCAGGGCCAGCAATAGATGCCCAGAGCCCAGAGAAGAAACACAGGTCAGCAGAGGAGCGCCTGAAGAGCAGCACAAAGGAACTCCAGACAGTAAGACAGCTTCATCACTTAAATGCCTCTATGCAAACACACGTAGCATGGGTAATAAACAAGAGGAGTTAGAGACGTGCGCACACCTGCAGGGCTACGACCTTACTGGCATCACGGAGACGTGGTGGGATGGTTCCTATGACTGGAGTGCTGGGATGGAGGGATACAGGCTCTTTAGGAAGGACAGGCAGGGGAGACGAGGAGGGGCTGTCGCCCTCTATGTCAATGACCAGCTGGAGTGCATGGAGCTCTGCCTGGGGATGGATGAGGAGCCGACC
>NW_008825075.1:3163941-3165898 GCF_000699105.1 Pygoscelis adeliae | reverse complement strand
AAAAAGATGGCGGCAAACTTTTTAGCAGGGCCTGTTGCGACAGGACAAGGGGGAAAGGCTTTAAACTAAAGGGGCGTAGATTTAGACTAGATAGAAGGAAGAAATTTTTTACGCTGAGGATGGTGAAGCACTGGCACAGGTTGCCCAGAGAGGTGGTGGATGCCCCATCCCTGGCAACATTCAAGGTCAGGTTGGACGGGGCTATGAGCAACCTGCTTTATTTGAAGATGTCCCTGCCCACGGTAGGGGAGTTGGACTAGATGACCTTTAGAGGTCCCTTCCAACCCAAACTATTCTATGATTCTAAGTTTTCAGTAATGCTAAAACTGGAATATGACTGTGAATTTCAGAAGAGGATGCCATGAATTTATGTCCCAAAGTGACATTCAATTGACATATGAATCTTCTGAATTTCTGTCACTTATTCATGTCTTTCATGCGTATTTGAAAGATGTATATAGGATCTATCTTCACTTTCTAATTTCATAGATGAGACACTTATGCTTCAAACCTGCAATAAAATATTGCATTGATTATAACTTACATTATGCAAATGAGAGAGAGAGTAGCAATATATAAAAAGCCCACTCTTGTGTTATGACATCAAATTTTAGTTCACATAAAATAGAAGCTCTGTTAACACATACAGATAATCCTCCCTGACTCAGAGTTTGGCACCTCAAATGATAGCTGTTATGATTGCTTCATTGCCTATAGCTCTGAGTGAGTTAGAGGGCTAGAAATGGTATGACCATAATGAAAGTATGTTAACATATCCAATCCAAAAACATGTTAACAGAAGCAATAACCCTCCTTCTGAACAATTCCTGCGATAAGATTCTCAAACTCAATTTATTTCTCATGATCTAAGGAAATATAAAAAAACTGGAAAAACTGCTTATCTGAATCTGAGTGCTTAAGTATGGTTTCATTACGTACTGGAAAGAACACAAGTTCAGGTAAGGTATTTTTCCCGTTTGCTTATCACGTGTACAATGAAGGGATAGTTTTTGAGCATTGAAGGTGGTGGGGAAGCCCTGTATCTTAGGGGGTGTTTTGATTGTGTACAGATTAATGATGGTGATGATAGGGTTGAGTGTTTATGGGTAAGAATCAGGGCGAAGGCCAACAAGGCAGATATCATGGTGGAAGTCTGTCATAGGCCACCCAACCAGGATGAAGAGGCAGATGAAATGTTCTGTAAGCAGCTGGCAGAAGTTTCACAATCGCTGGCCCTTGTTCTTGTGGGGGACTTCAACTTCCCGGACATCTGCTGGAAATACAACATGGCAGAGAGGAAGCAGTCTAGGAGGTTCCTGGAGTGTGTGGAAGACAACTTCCTGACACAGATGGTGAGTGAGCCTACAGGGGGAGGTGCTGTGCTCGCCCTGCTGTTTACAAACAGAGAAGGACTGGTGGGAGATGTGGTTGTTGGAGGCCGTCTTGGGCGTAGCAATCATGAAATGATAGTTTTCAATTCTCAGAGAAGTAAGGAGGGGGGTCAGCAGAACTGCCACCTTGGACTTCCAGAGGGCAGACTTTGGTCTGTTTAGGGGCCCGGTTGATAGAGTTCCTTCGGAGGCAGTCCTGAAGGGCAAAGGGGTCCAGGAAGGCTGGACACTCTTCAAGAAGGAAATCTTAAAGACACAGGAGCAGGCCATGCCCATGTGCAGAAAGACGAGCCGGCGGGGAAGAAGACCGGCCTGGCTGAACAGAGAGCTTTGGCTGGAACTGAGGGAAAAAGGAGAGTTTATGACCTTTGGAAGAAGGGGCAGGCCACTCAGGAGGACTAGAAAGATGTTGTGAGGCTATGCAGGGAGAAAACTAGAAGGGCCAAAGCCCAAATAGAACTTAATCTGGCTACTGCAATAAAAGACAATAAAAAATGTTTCTATAAATACATTAGCAACAGAAGGAGGGCTAAGGACGATCTCCATCCTTTATTGGATGCAGGGGG
>NW_008825075.1:3153097-3162798 GCF_000699105.1 Pygoscelis adeliae | reverse complement strand
AAGAAGGCTAATGGCATCCTGGCCTGTATCAGAAATAGTGTGGCCAGCAGGAGTAGGGAAGTGATCGTGCCCCTGTACTCGGCACTGGTGAGGCCCCCCCTCGAATACTGTGTTTGGTTTTGCTACAAGAAGGATGTTGAGGTGTTGGAGCGTGTCCAGAGAAGGGCAACGAGGTTGGTGAGGGGTTTGGAGAACAAGTCTTATGCGGAGTGGCTGAGGGAACTGGGGTTGTTTAGCCTGGAGAAAAGGAGGCTGAGGGGAGACCTCATTGCTCTCTACAACTACCTGAAAGGAGGCTGTAGCGAGGTAGGTGTTGGTCTCTTCTCCCAAGTAACAAGTGTTAGATGAGAGGAAATGGCCTCAAGTTGTGCCAGGGGAGGTGTAGATTGGATATTAGGAAAAATTTCTTCACTGAAAGGGTTGGAACAGGCTGCCCAGGGAAGTGGTTGAGTCCCCATCCCTGGAGGGATTCAAAAGACGTGTAGGTACAGCACTTAGGGACATGGTTTAGTGGTGGACTTGGCAGTGTTGGGTTAGTGGTTGGACTCAATGATCTTAAAGGTCTTTTCCAACCTAAATTATTTTATGATTGTATGATTCTAAGTAACAGGTATTTTAATATTTGGTCCAATTATATTTTGTCTTAGAAGAACATTTTTATTTCACAACAAATATATGTTTTCCATGTCCTAAATGATTTGTTTCCACCTTCCAAACATAGTACTTTACAAAGACATAATTTTTCTTTGCAATACAAATTATAGGACATAAAAGAAGATGTTTATATAGTACAAAGGAAAACAATCACTAAAAGGGGTCTTACCGGCTACCAAGCTTGGTAAGAATGCAATTGCCTGAACAAAAGACTTAGGCCTATCACAACTATCTGCTGACCCATTATGAAGCCAGGCTCTTCCTAAAGTCTCCAGAAACCATTTTTAGTTGCAACATCTGTTTTCTTGGGGACAAAAAAAAAAAAAAAAATTGGTCAGAATACATTTGCCCTACTGTCTGTTTCTTTGAATTTCTTCACTCTGAAAGCCACAGAGTGAGCAATGTATTGTTGGTGACAGCCCTGGAAAAGCTTAAGGCTTTTGCTGCTGTAGGTGAGAAAAGTAAGCCCACAGTGAGAGCTGCCAGGGGCATCAGGCCTCCCTGCGGACAACAGCTGACACATAGCTGTTCCCTGAGGAACAAGAGCCACAGCAGTAGCAGCACACATTTTTTCTCCCAGGGCTCTGGCATTAACATTTTTGCAACTCCTGTTTTGCAGTGTCTGGCAGCCAGCTTGCTCTAATCAATTACTTCTTTTGCCTGTGTGTAAAGCTGGCACTGAAGTGGATCTGTACATTTGTGGCAGTATAATAGCAAGACAGGACCATTTGGTTAAGATCTAGTCAGGGACAAGTCACAGACAATTGGGACATTAACTGTGTTAAGTAAGGTCATATGCAGGGTGACTAACTTCACTCAACTAAGCCACAGAGATAGTTTCTCCTTGGCAGCCTTCTCACGGCTGAGCTTCTAAATTAAAAGAAGTCATGGGCAGTTGTCAGGATTAACGAGATCAACCATGAAGTAAGTGGGGTTTTTTGTGTATCTCAGGATGTGACAGCAAAGAGCAATCCATAGGTCAGTTATGTGGAAGAGGGGTACAAACCCAATCTAACTGAATAGGGGAAGAAATGCCACATGGAGATCTTCAGGAGGTAGGCATGCACTCTTTCTTTTGTATTTAGATCTGACATTAACCCAAAACTTCCACTGAAGTGAAGGGTACCTTAGATACTATGAATTTTTTTTGGGGGGGGAAAAAAATCCAGTCATACATTTTAGGCAATCAATTAAAAAATACGATTACACATACTTTTCCTTCCAGACAAAATGTGATAACATATGGACTGCCTGATTAGTGCTTCATAAATCACTGTTGTATTTGATCATAAATGACACATAAAAGGAAATGATGTTTTAATACTTTGTACCTACTTTCATGTTGCATGTGAGGTTCCTCTCAAAAAAAGCAGAATGATAATGGCTGTTTACTACTTCCATGACAAAATTAACAAGCTCATACAAACTTCTAAATCAAGCAAACAGACTGTATCGGCAGGTGTTTGTGTGAGGTAGTATACTCCAAGAACAAAGAAGTACTTGGTAAGGATACTGTACAAGGCTGTTAGTGTCATACTGGTCAAGAGAAGTGTAAATGTATCTGAAGAAAGGATGAAAAAAAAATAAGAGGAATGGAACAGTCATGGAAAATTTGTATATTATTGGGTAAACAAAGCTTTTGTAAGCTAATTCAGGTGAACGTTTATGCCTTTACATATTATGGTAGCCTCATAACAGTCTTTAGAGAACAGGCTTAGCTCTCTGGTGGTGACTTGCATTTGGAAACTAAACTAATCCATATGTTTAACGCAGAAGCTTATTTTACACAAGTGAGATTTTCAACTTTTCACATGATATGTTTGAATCACTAATTGCTAATTGCAGATTCCCTCACTGTTCTTTTTAGTGACATATTTGTACCAGCCACTGAAAGATTACATCGAGAACATCAATTGGTGCATAAATATTTATGAATACTTAAGTGGAATAATCAAGTGTAATAGAGTCTCCAGAGATACTGCTGGTATCTGAAGAGAATTTTAAGAATCATATAATATGTACATATGTGCTGTGAAAAAGGTTAACATTTGCCTTGCCAGAGTCCCTCTCTTATTAGAAGAATTAATTTGCTTTTGAGATTTCCAAACAAATTTTTCACTTAAAACACTTTTTGAGGTGGGGAAGAGATTTCTAGGCTAGTAAGAATAATTTTACTCCTGGTTTACTTCTTGAGAGATACCAATGACAGCTAGCTTAAGACTTAAAATTTTATTAGCAGTGCAGGTTTTTTTCCTTCAGAAGTACAGAGCTTCTTTAATTTCTTGTGGTTTTATTAACAGCAGAGGGTAGTAGGCAGTCCTGTTCAGTAAGAAAATTAAGCACAGCAGTAGGCATCTACAAGGCATCTTGTCCCACCCCATGAAGAAAGATAACTTGCCTTTCAAGTGAAGAAGCCTTAAACAGTGCAAAGTGGAGAGTTCCCCATTCTTGCTTCCCTTCAGAAGGCCAGCAAGATATTGCTGCTGGATATCTAAAGCAATTTTCCATTGTTGTTGCTAATTGTGTGAAGTTGCCCTATTTCTTTCCTTGGACTGAAAATGTAGTATTATGAAATTTTATATCAGAATGTCTCTGACAACTGACTGGCTGCTAGGAAGCATAATTACAGGTAACAACTATACCACATTATATGTAAAATACAAAAAACTGATTCTGCATCATGATGACATTTATGGAAAACTTTATGGAAAAATAAGTTTTTTACATGTTTTGGCAGAGGCAAAGTACTGGAATGCAGATACAGCCAATCCCGCACATTCTCTCTTGCTGCCAGCATGCTTAGCCTCTTTAATTCACTATTTTAATACTCCGGTCATTCCAAAATCTTTCTATTTACTTGTTATTTCCAGACCTGTAAACTTTTAGGCTTGACAGACAAAGCTGTAACATGTCTGCCTCACTGGAAAAAGAGCATTATCCAGGAATCCTGCCTTTAGACTTTGTCACCACCATTCCTGGACCCCCAACATTGTCTAAGGGCTTGGACTATAGTCCTTGACACTTCTAGTCTTAATGGACTGATATGTTAAACTCTAAATCCAGAAGTATGACATTTAGGACTGATAAAAATCTTAATCTAAATTCTGCAAGTGATTCCCTCCAGCCTTTTAGTACAGAGACTGGAATTTTGATTCCAGAAATTGATATTCCCTCCTGCCCCAATCCACAAAAACTTCCATGACACTTATTGAATTAAATATAAAACTAGCAATGCATTTGACTTATTCCTGTGTTACTCGTTATGAAATCTATTTCACTGTGCTCTCAAGGCTTTGAGAATCTTGAATATTATTTTTTTTATGATATATAACAAAGCTGATGGCCCAAATATCCTGATTCAATTTTGGCAGTTCTAGGCTATGATCTTGCAATGAACTTAATGATGACAGGGATCATTGCAAAAGTCAGGGATCAAGAATTGACACAAAGTAAAAGCTAAACAGATCAGGGTCAGTGGTGTGTATGCACCAAAGAACTGATTAATGTGTTTATATCCTATTAACTGTTATTTAATGCTGAAGTGATTTGCCGAGGTTGTCCCTGGAAGATTTACATTTCAGCTCATGCAAAACAATAAGCACCACAGGATGTTTCCCCTAATCTCACAAGAAACTGGTCATTCAAAATGAGGCAGGTCATGATATCAAATAAAACATAAAATATTGAGGTTTTTCATGATAATCATATAATACATTTTGCACCATATCCCCTCTGTAGTTCATGCAAGTAGTTATAGGTAAGGTACTCAGAGGAAACTGTCATTGCTTGTGCTATCCCTATTCACTGAATAAGAGACTTCAGCATCCAGAGCTTGGTCTTGTGTATTTCATTACCATTAAACACACAGAGATAAATAAAAGAGCTCTGATGTTCCATTTTTATTTTAATTTGCAAAGGCGTTTCATAAAGCTCTGCAGTGTATGTTCACCCAGTGATACTGATTCTCTTTAAATACCTTTCAATATTAGTAGTGATACGATAATCTTTTTTTCCATTTAAAATGTTTTCCTCAGTGATAAATAATCAGCTTCAATGTCAATTATTTTGACTCCATTTTGTGGAGAGATGGATAACCAGGCACAGTGATACTTAGTTGCAGAACAGGTTCGTGTAAATGTATAACTTTATTCTATTACTACACATCCCTAAATAATAACAAGTGTATATTTGTAACTTTTTTTCCTACTCTTCTTATAGGAAGAACATCATTTAATGTGTTGCTTTGAAAGAAAGGAACAGAACTACTTACTAACTAGGCTTTTAAGCCTTCATTTAATTTTCCTTTTCTCTTGGGCCATAAAATAACTCATGAAATATGAGATATTTAGTATGACTAATTAATCCCCATCTGATGTTATTGCTAATATTATTACCATATTAATTAGCTAATTACCTTAACATTGCCAATGGTAATAAAATTAAAGCAATACTGCAACAATTCTTGTTGAGTTGTAGTCTGGCAAACCTCATTGTATTTAAAGTATTTCTGAAACAACTTACAGTTCTAGGGAAGAAAACAAGGTAAGAGTTGCACCCTATATCAAATCTATTTGTTTGATAACAGAGAGTCTAAACTGCAAGGCAGCTGCAAGGCAACATGCTTCTTATACTGATATGTGTAACTTTGGAAATTGATGTCCCCTTTCCCAACTATGAAAATAATACAGGTACCATATGATAATTTTATTTATAAGACAAGGAGGAAAGGGCTCAAAAATTTGGCATATTGCAATTGAATACACAGGCAGGTAGATAGATACTCAGAGATTATTGTGATGGGATTGTTTAGAAGACTGGCAAATCAGGCCAGTTTTCAAACTTTACTGAATGTATTAGTGGCACACTTCTTGCTATGGTTGTACTTACAAATTATTAATCATGATCACTACATATGCAAAACTGTTAGTCTTTTATACCTGTGTTCTGAATTATCTGTGAGTATACAATAACACAGAGCTGATGATGCATAGTTGGTAACAACGGATGTGCTTCTTGGTGGTTTTAGTCCAAGTGACCAGGCGGGAGAGTTCTTTGATGAGATGCCAAAACCAAAGTGGTTTTGTCTTCTTTCTTCTCTGAATTTCTGTACTTATACCTGATGTTTTTATGCCATTTTCCTCTTCCCAAAAGGGGAGTCTAATCTGTCCCAATCCTGCTTATATATTTTCCTTTGTTTTGCCAGTCATCCTTTTGTGTATTCAGCGCATCCTATTTGCACTCCTTTGCACTTACCTTTTCTCTGTCTTGCACTTTTGTGTTAATTGGATGCCCTTTACATGCCACCACACCCCTCTTTGCTTGCCCCTTTGGTGGTCATACTGCTCATATACTTAGTAAAATGCTTATACATTTTGTCTGGCTAGGCCAGGATACAGAATATAAGCATACTGTTGTGAAACTATTTTAGTTTGCTTATGATCAGATTAAAGGCATGTTAATATTATTTACATCCTTATCAGCACACTTTTAATTTGTAGCTGTTTTAGTTACAAGGCTTAGGCAGCAAAGTGTCAGCTCATGTTGATTAAGGCTGGAAACGATTACCTTGACATTTTTCTATGGTAGGAAAGCATGTTTGGTTAACTCACCTCAATGAATAATAAGAAAGTTTTTTATGTGTATTCAATGTCTGAATTCTGAAATATAAAATGATTTTATTTCACTATAGTGTTGGCAAAAAAAAGAGGACAGGAATAAAGTTTAAAAACATGACTTTTCTTTGACTAATAAACATCTCCTAAAAACTACTTTCTTCTCTGTCTACCTCCACAATGTTAGCATTAGACTTGGTTGTAGTTTTAATCTTGTAGAGATAGAGAGCCTCTCTGATGAGTTCAGATTTCTGGCCTAATAATCTAAACTTTTCATGAGTCCATGAAAATAGTCTGTTTGGTGCAATCCCACAAAAAGGAGTCTGTGTCAAAGTGAGGTTTGTCCTGGCGCAACTTAACGTTTCCATGCAATCTTCACTCAGTACTCTGTCCAAGCAGTTCCCTAGCTGTGTTCGAACTGCTCATACAAACAACTGCTTTCACAGTGTGAAAGGATCAAGACAGCAGAAAAATGTCCAGTGTTTACTTCTCAATTTCATAGCTCTTCTCTGAAGCAACCTGAATCTCAGCAGGACCCCCTGAAGTGGGTGATACCACATTATCAACATAGAACACATGCACTACATTAGTCATGCTACAATGGCATTTAAACTGTGCTTGCTTATCTTAAGAAAAAAAATCCTAAATCCTACCTTAAGCTTTCCCCGAACTTTCTGCTTCTAGCTTTTTCTCTGCAAGTCCACCTTTATTATCTTTTTTCCTCAGGTGCTTGCTCCCACTGGCTGATAATCCTGGGACCTGATATACTGCCTCCACAAGCACATGACAAAACTCGCTCTAATGTTTTGTTTGGGTTTGTGTTCCATTCTTGTGGACAGGTAAAGGAAAGTCTTTGAATAAGAACTGTTATTTTCCTTCATTATGTTCTTCAAGACACCCTGAAAGATAACTCTTCTGTGCTAATGAATGCATTCATCTGAGGGCACCATGAAACAAAACACCATGGGAACGCAGAAAGCAGCCTATTCTCTGACTTTTCTCTAGGATAACTTACGTGAAAATATGGGGAATATTGATTACTTGTTTGTGCAAAGCTACTTTAGATTCTTGTGAGGTGTCACAGTTGAATCTCATTCATTTACAGCATTGAGAATTATTTGTGAGTACATCTAAGAACCAGAATGTAATGGAAGAGAATTTATTCTTACATTATAAGCTACACAGACTATGTATTTACAAGGTATTTAATGCTTTAACCAATGATTGTGTTGTTTTGCACTTTGAAAGTTGGTATTAAAATGCATTGCTTTTGAAAGGTAGTAATGTATTACATTACATTACAAAAATGTACTTATTGACTTATTTTCTCTATCTTAAAAAAGAAAAAGCTATTACCCTGCCCATATGGGCATTTCCAGAGGAGTTGCTGTTTCACTCATCAGCAATATAGTAGATGCAAATTGACTCAAAGATGAAAAACTATATTATAGCTAGCAAAGATCTTTCTCAAACTCATATCTTTTGAATGTCAGCTTCATGTTATGTTTATTTTAGTTAGAAGGATTTCAAAAATGCTCTTAAGAAAGTTCTTTGACTTATTAGATAACATTTGAAGTTGAAGGAGTTTTTCTTGACCGCTTGTTACTGAACAATGTTTTTATGGTTGCCAATATGATGCACATAGATACATACCATATGTTGGTTGATTAAACCTCTTTAAACTTCCTGATATTGTGGAGAATGCAAAAATATATTTAGCAGATTGAGGGGAAAAAAGGAGTTATTACTAGAGCTGTTCAGCAGAATAATGGTCACTTTCAAGTTAAACATTCATTTTTCAATCTACTTGCCAAAGAAGGTCTGTAACTTACTCCTGCGCCATGTAGGAAGCCATTCCCTCCCATCTGTGTTATGCTAGAACTCCCAGAAAATATCTCACTGAGTTGGACAAGTGGTCCTTTAGCTCAATATCCAGTCTCCAACAGTGGCAAAAAAAAATGTCACTACAGAGAGCATACAAGCTTGGAGGCTATGTGCAGCCTGTTCCCATCAAACTTAACGCTGTCCTCAGTTGTTGGATGAGAAACGTCAGAGGGGACATACATATCTGCCTTGTCCTCTTAAAACCTATTTATGGGCGTGTTGTGCATGAGGTTGTTTAAATGGTGGCTGAGCCTCCTGATGCTGTCTACCTCCGAAATTTACTGTTGCCGCAAGTTCCAGAAGTTTGCTTATTGTTACATAAAGTATTTACTTTTACATTTCAAACCAATCTCCCATTAGTTTCCATTGCTCTCTAGTTTTACTGTTAGATTTCAATCTATTAATCAGTTTATGATTTTGTAAATCTTAATCCCATCCCTCTCAGCTGTCTCCTTTCCAAATCTTAGCCTTTTATTCTCTCTTTGTAAAGCAGCTGCTTCATCTCCTTGATCATTTTGGTTGTCCTTTCCTGAAACATCTCAAATTCCTTTACACCCTTCTTCGACCAGAACTGTACACACTACTCAAGAGATGGGCAAAACAAGGTTTTATTCAGAAGTGAAAAAAAACCCAAACATCCTATTTGTTTCTGAATACCCTTTCTGATTTTATCCAACATTTTTTTGGCTTTTTTGGCTACCACAGCACACTGAACTAATGATTTCAGAGAATTGCTAATGACAGCTCTAAGATCTCTTTCCTGAATTGCAATTGCCAGCTCTGACTTCAGATTTACTTAGATATGGCTTAGATTCTTTTCCCTAGATGCATTACTTTTCATTGTCTACATCGAAGCTTACTTGCCACTGTTTTGTTGATATTCTACCTGGTATTCCTCTGACAGACAATATAGGTCAAATCCAGGTACATTTAATTAGAAAGTTAACTTGTGTAGTTCTTTTGGATTGAATTTTAATGGGTTGTTGTTTAAATGATGCAGCACATATATTTAAGATATTTTTTATTGCAGTAAGCACTAATATACTCACTTTTAAACGAGCAAGCCATACCTAGCTAATTGTAAGCAAAGGTACTTCACATATTTTTCCTATAGATGTAGTATACAAGGAGACCTGGTTCTTCAGAACATCAAAGCAGAAGCTTTGTTTAACTGTAGGCTAGTAATTCTCCTTTGTCTTAGGAATAATTTGAGTTGGAGGAATGACAGTATTTTTACTTGTTGATAATGCCACATACAAGCCAGGCTCTCAATTAATTTCCCTTCCCAGTGGTCGTAGAGAACCTCTTATTACTCTTATTATTATTTAAACACATAATAATGTTGAATGAAATCCAAGAATTTCTAATGCCTGTGAACTCTTCAGTCTACCTCAGACTAAACACACACAGACCTCTTTGTATCTTTGATCCCCTTTTCTTGAGTTATTAAAAATTTATCTAAAAAAGCACTAGCACACTCATCTCATGTTGCAACAGCCTACCAAAATCAGGTTGTTTTATATGCTTCAGTGTGTAAAAGGCACTCTGACA
>NW_008825075.1:3152772-3153036 GCF_000699105.1 Pygoscelis adeliae | reverse complement strand
AGTATCACTCACCCACAGGACCACACAATCCAGAACTGCTTCAGCTGCAAATTCACTTAGCAGGGATATAGATATCTGCAACCAGAAACAGGGCAGTAAGTGAATCTAATCTTAGCCACTCCAGGCGTCTTAGAATCATAGAATCATTAAGGTTGGAAGAGACCTCCAAGATCATCGAGTCCAACCGTCAACCCAACACTACCGTGCCTACTAAACCATGTCCCTAAGCGCCTCATCTACACATCTTTTAAATACTTCCAGGGA
>NW_008825075.1:3147904-3152303 GCF_000699105.1 Pygoscelis adeliae | reverse complement strand
TACAGGCCAGGATGCCGTTGGCCTTCTTGGCCACCTGGGCACACTGCCGGCTCATGTTCAGCCGGCTGTCGACCAACACCCCCAGGTCCTTTTCCGCCAGGCAGCTTTCCAGCCACTCTTCCCCAAGCCTGTAGCGCTGCATGGGGTTGTTGTGGCCAAAGTGCAGGACCCGGCACTTGGCCTTGTTGAAGCTCATACAGTTGGCCTGGGCCCATCGATCCAGCCTGTCCAGGTCCCTCTGCAGAGCCTTCCTACCCTCGAGCAGATCAACACTGCCGCCCAACTTGGTGTCATCTGCAAACTTACTGAGGGTGCACTCGATCCCCTCATCCAGATCTTTGATAAAGATATTGAACAAGACCAGCCCCAAAACTGAGCCCTGGGGAACACTGCTCATGACTGGCCGCCAGCTGGATTGAACTCCATTCACTGCAACTCCCTGGGCCCAGCTGTCCAGCCAGTTTTTGACCCAGTGAAAAGTCCACCTGTCTAAACCGTGAGCCACCAGCTTCTCTAGGAGAATGCTGTGGGAGATGGTGTCAAAGGCCTTACTGAAGTCCAGGTAGACTAAAGCTACTTACTTAGCTCCTTCTAGGTTAGGAGCCTAGGCTCCCTAGGTAGGCAAGGATTCACTGAACTCAAGGCAAATCCCAGTCTCAACAGTGAGAGTTCCAGCCCTGCCCCTCAGTATGACCAGCCGTTCCTCCTGCAAAAGTCTTCGGACCAGAGGAGAGAATAATTTTTCGTCTAGTTCTTCCTTACAGGATAAGTACATTCTCAGATCCAGTAAACACTCATAGGTTGCAGTTATTATCAATAGCAAATCTTTGCTCGAGACTTCTTTGTTATAATGCCAAGTTCTACTTCTGTACACTGATGTAAATCCAGAGTATCACACACAGTCAGCTCACAGAGAGCAGAATCTGACCCATACTTTCAATTTCCTCGTGTTTTTTCTAGTGAAGACAGTACAACTACTTTCAGTATTAAACATGACCTTTCTATTTTTCTAAGTTTATGAATGAAGATCTCATTCAGTAGTGCCAGCTATCTGTAAATTATTATATGACTGAAGAAAAATATTTCTAAAACCTTTGAATTCACTTAGGAGAAACTCATTAAAGCTTAGAAGACAAGGGCATTGTATCCATGAGGGTAGATGCAACCCTGGAAGATGAGCCTAGAGCTCCCAGCAACAGCACACAATGCACTTAATTGTCCTGGATAAAAAACCTTTTCTAAAAGGAGATAATAGGTCTGTTGTTGGTTTCAGAACAGTTCTTGGAGGCCGAGTGTCTTGAACTGTCACAAAGTGTTGAATCCATCTTATCTATTAACAGCCTAGGGAAGACCATTTCCAGAATGCAAAAGTTTAAGACTGGAGTTCACTTCTCAGGGTTACAGCTTTTAATGGACTGACTGTCACTGATAAGAAAATGATGGAGGAGCACAATGTTCTTGCAATCTCATTAGCTGGATGTATTGTGTGACGTTAAAGTTACCAACCTGCAGAATACTAACACACACCAGCTGCAAAAGAGTGAAGGAGAAAGCAATTTACAGTTATACATTAAACTTTTATGCTCTAGCTGTTGATCTGAAATAAGTTCGCAGTATTTTTTTGGTATTCCGTGCTTACTTCTTTTAGGATACAGTTTAGTTGGTGTTAATAATAATACACTAAAAAACCCCTCAACAACAACCAGCCAACCAACCAAAAACCCTGCAACACAAACAGAAACAGAGTATTTCCTGGATGAGTTTTCTTGTTCCAATGATACATTTTTTAACTTTTTTTTTTCCCTTATGCCAAATATTTCAGTAATGATGCCTTCTTTTTGAGAAAGGGATGTGAAAACACTCAATAAGGAACAAATGGGGATTCACTCCTTACAATTGCTTGATTGCCTAATACAGTTATTAGAGTGTAAATGTGACATTTTAAATTTTTTACCTAAGGGAAAATCTAACCAAAAAGGCTGACCTTTAGTCATTTACGTATCTGCAATAAGTCCACCACTGATATTTTGTAATTGCCTGTCACATGTATTGCTAAATATGATGTGTATACCCCTCCACACATCTCCAACCTAATCAATAGTTTTCCCATCAAGATAAAATATTTTTTATGCAATGGAAACTTTCATTTGTAAGTCTTTCTTTCTAACTAGGAGGCAAGCTGGCAACTCTGCAAAGGAAACACAGACTGAAAGACAAGAAACACTGAAATATTTATGGTTTTTCCTTTAAACTGCTCATCCTGGAGATGTATAAAGTGGGGTAAACCAGACATTTCAGGCCCTGACACTTATTTAATTATTAGCTAATAACTGTCTGTGATAGTCTTGTCTCTGCACTAACTTCAGTACAATTTTGTGACAGGTTAGTGTATGTTCTTAAGTACTTTGCTCCTATGGTCTTGTTGGATGTTGTGTTTCATGGATAAGTTAAATTTCCTCAAGAGTCTGCAATGATTTGATTCTGGCTGTTCCTTACCCTGAGAGATGTTGCCATCTCCAGCATATATGTACCTTTAGATGAAAAATACACGTGTGCTAGAGATACTGTTCCACTACATCCTGGCACTGTCCCAGCAGCAGCAGTTAATATATCTTCACTCTCCATGTGGTTCAGGAATGACCCATGGGAACATGCTAGAATAGGGGGATAATACTCAGGTTAGAAGCAGGTAGGGAATTTAGTGTTCTTTGCTGGTAGTTAAGCTCTGAGTCAAAATAAGGTACATAAACCTTTGTTACCGTAAAAGGGAAGAAACACACACCTGAGAATGCAACCCTTGAGAAAGTACGGCAATCTGTGCCACCAGCTGTCTGTGGGGCTCCTAGCATGGTCAAGGGCTGTTTTGAGCTGGAGGATTTTAAAGGCTTACCCAAACTCTTTGCAGATGATCCCTCAAAAGCTTTTAAGCATGCGGTGGCAAAATCTCTTTTAAAAGCGTTGTAGTCCATTGTCTCTGGGGCCAGCTCAGATATCTGTATATACCAAGTTTGATTTTCCATATATAACAGCACCAATTGCACCCATGCATGCTCATCAGCATGTCACTGAACTGTAAAAATATAAACTTTTTTTATAACGCAGATGATTTTGGTACAGAAATGGAAAAACGCTGTACTCAAATTAGTGAAATCAAACATTAAGGTACAAAAGAATGTATCACAGCACACAAATATTTGTTTCCTTTCCTTATAGGTAATATTAGAGCTGTGGAACCACAATTTAATTTTTCCCTTTATTCTCATGTGCAAAACTGTAAGTTCTGCATCAATGCCAGACTCCAAAGCTTAGCTTTCTAGGTTAAAATTTCTCTACCCTTTGATTTAGAGTGAGGTGACTATCTACTTGTGTTTTCTAGAATGTTCTTTGCAATGTCTGGGGCTTTTGCCATCAAAACCAGGATACTGAACTAAAAATCACCACCCTGCTCCAGTACAGTGTTTCTACTGGCACTTCTAATGTAGAAAGGATTCATTAGAATAATTGTATTATCTGATGTCAAAATTACCAGCAGAATATAGGTCTTCAAAACACTGCTTGTAACTTTTTTTTATTTGGTTTGGTTTGGGTTTTTAACGAAGTAGGTATAATGAGTGGATTACATTTCTCTATAGAAACAAAATAAAATGAGAGGTCTCTTACATACGTAATGTCACAAAAATCTTATCAAATACATAACAATTCTCAAATCAGCTTTGTTCTCTTGAAATAGAGAAAATCCAGTTCCTCAATGGTCACAGAAAAGAAATAGGGAAGACTTAGGAAGCCTCTCCATACCTGTAACACCACCCTCTCTTCTCTGCAAACGCTTTGGTTGTCACGTACAGCACACTGCACATTTGTGGAAATGTCACAGCAGACTTTCTTGTCACAAACACCAGAGGGCTGGAGGAAGGTTTTTTCTGACAGAAACTAGTACCTAGAGGACTTTTGAGCCTTAAGTATACAATAGGAGTAAAGAGCTAGAGAAGCAGAAGCTAATATTTTCAAAACTTTGATTTTTATTAGTTAGCTATGTTCAGAATTCAATGCCTAATTTAGGGAAGGCTTCCATTAGGGACTGTTTTTCCTATCCAGAATGAAAATGCTGTGAGCTTGAACAGGGTTTTGAGCTAAACAGAATCAAACCTATTAAGACTTCTGGAGAAAAAGCTAATATGTAAAACATGTTTACTCTGGATTTGATTTGTTTGATTGCAAACCTTAGTCCTTCCTTTGAGTATTATGAAAAATTCCCAAATTTCCTGAATTACACCTTCTTTTGAACTTGCTTTTCTGTCTTCCTCTTTCAACTGAATTTGGTTTAAGGTTTTCAAGGGCACATTCGTTGTCTTTTCTTTGAAGTGAAGCCTAAGTCCTTAAAGCCTTAAGTGGTGAGAAT
>NW_008825075.1:3143080-3147867 GCF_000699105.1 Pygoscelis adeliae | reverse complement strand
GTTTTATGATACTCTAATCAGAAAATGTTATGAACCATTCCCCACACACTCTTCAAATGAAAAATTTTCATTAGAGTTTTAAATTTGAAAAATGCTGACAAGTCTTATTCTTAAGATCAACATTTGTATTTGTATTCTTGTTTGTTTGTTTGTTTTAAGGAGCTTTGAAACCCTTGTGGGATTAAGTTGAAGTGCCTGTGTTGAACATTAATTGAAACTGGTCACTGCATTCTGTTAAGTAACAATCCCAGCTCAAGCATGTGATTAAATGTTTCAGCCTTACAATTGCATCTCTGGATGGCCGTAAATACATTTTGAAATTAAACCCTTGGTTGGTGATAGAAGGTGATTTACACCTGTTACATGTCAGTGACGGAACTTTTATGGGATAATTTAAGTTCATTTTGTCTCTATCTTTTGAAATATTCACTCTCTTGAGTGCTTATTATGTTTTGGCTTGGCTATTTTTGTCATGAAGAAATAATTAATTCAGAAAATGCTGGAAAGTGCAACAAACCTCAGTGTGTCATATTTTACTACATAGTAGATGTCTTTCAGTGAGAGATGTATGAGAGTATTTACATGAAAATTGTCCTTTAAAACATTTTTGCTTTTATTTTTGCATTCTAAATTGCTTACGTTTTTGAAAATATCCCTCATGCCATTAAAGAAAGGAACTCAGAAATGCTCTGAGATGTTTTTGCCCAAAGTACAGCTGCAATACTAATTTCCCATTTAGCTCATTTTTTTTTTCTACAATCTGGTTAGCCACTTATACTATTGTACTTGCTCTTAGTACATTGCATACACAAACTTACTGTTTTTAGCTCTGGACAAGTCTTCTTGTCTCCCCCCCCAGTCATTTTTATACAGCCTTACATCTAAAACCTGTTCTGGAGGCAGGTAATTTGGTAAAACATCTTAGTGTCCATTAAAAACAAACAATCAATCAAACAAACAAAACCATAAAACCCTAGCTACCCTAAGTGCAGAGGAAACCTTGATGTTATGATCTATACATCCCACCTCTACTCAGTGACCCAGGAAACAGAAAATAAAAGCATATGATTGCAAGCCAATGCTTCTCCTGAGCAATCATGATGTAATTTTGCCTGGTAATGTTTAAACTAAAGGAGTTTTAGCTGCATCTTTGCATGCTTTATCCCTGATGTCTTAAAAGTTCTTCCCTTAACAGGGAGGGGAATAAATGCATCCATTAACGGTGTTTAGAAATTGTGTAAGAGCTCATTGTACAATAAAAGGAACACCTATATATGACAATTCTACTTTTTAATCTCTTAGCTAAACTGTTGTGTCTTCTTGCTGTTGTAGGCCCTTGCCAGTTACTCAAATAGCCCAGCACATTCTGGCATCTAGTTTTCCAGCATGGCAGATATTTTATGCCGCATGAAGTGTTGTCAGAAGCTCTTGCTGCTTATGAGACTCCATATCACCATGAACAAAGCAGCCCCTGGCAGATACCAATGGTGAGCTGATTCCTTGCCTCTTTCCTGAGCTCACCCTTTACTCCCAAGGAAAATGGAATTATCCCAGTTTTTTATTGCTCGTCAAGTTATGATGATCTAATTGACTAGGATCACTTTGAAGAAATATCACCAGTGAGGTCTTTATTGCCTTTAAAATCTCCTTTCTGTGGACCTTCTGCATAATTTTCAGGAACAAAGAAATATATGTTGTACATTCATCTAAGGGACAAACAAAATTTTAACCTTCCGTCTACATGCTTGAGAGTACATTATGTTTTTGCTAGCAGGGCTGAGGAAAAAAACCCTATTTTTACGCTAGTGTTAATTATCCCTAGGCTAATATCAGTAAGAACAGCTTCATATAACATAATCATTAAATGCTGATTTTTAATTAAGAGGTATTTGCACTATAAAAGGAACTTTCATCTGTGTAGAAAGGATGCTTAAAATATTTTAATTTCTACTATTTACACTGTTCCATTTTTTAATTACCGTCTTTTCTTTTACAGTGATTTTTTTCAGTATGTAAAATTCAAGAGATACTCCTTTACAGCACCTTTTTAATAGCTACTGTTATAAAAGCTGGGCACTCTCACCCTAATTAACATTGTATGTTATTTTACACTGTGTGAAGGGACCAGCTAAATTTTCCTTATCGATCATAACCAAAAGCTTGTTTGTTTAGCAATGATTATTATAATAAAAAAGAGTGAGTGAGTGAGAAAGAGACAATTTATATAACAGTGTCTGTGTCTACCACAAAGAGGTCTGTTTTCAAAGCAGAGTACAAAGAAAAATCCTCTCAACTCCCAGTGATGCTAATGGAAGTTCTCCAACTAAATCCCTGAACATCCCTTTGAAAACATACCCCTAATGTAGATAAAAGTGTAGGTTTCTTCTTTCTTTCAGCAATGAGAAAATCTAGTAGGATTTATTTTACCCCTCCTCTCATTCTGATACACTATCTTAGGTGGGCTCTGTGAAAACTCTGCTGAGAGACATATTTATGCTCATCTTACAAAAACAATCCCCCTTGGTTCAGAAATAAAAACAGGCTTCATCAGCTTTCTTCTTTTTTTTTTTTTTTTTTTTTAATGCTGGTAAGCTCTCTTTTCTTCTTTCCTTGAAGAGGGTATCTACAAAGAAGAGGTGAAACTGTGGTATAAACTGCTGTCATGTTTGGGGGAAGTCACCTAGCCACCTTGGAGGCTCCAAGAGGGAGCACTCTAGGGAAAAAAGCTTCCTGTCTTATTGTTCACTTGTGGAAAAAATCTTCAGTAGGTTGTTGAAATGAAGCAGATCTGAACAGGTTGCTCTTCATAACCTGCTGGGGTAATCTGCAGTGTCAATTCTTCCTTAAGGAGAAGAGCAGGGCACCCACTGGGACTGAACTCTGAAGAAATGCTGGGTCAGAAGCCAAATGCATAATTAAGCCAAAAGAAGGCTTAATTTTCTTTAAACTTTTTTTTTTCCCTGTAGTAGATATGGACCAGTTTCCCATTTGAAAATAAGATTGCATGAGAAAATTGAGACAGTTTTTCACTAATAACTCAATTTGTATTATATTTTCCACTCAATAAGGTTTATAGAAGAAATCATATCATTGTTCTTTTAATGTGTTTAAATAAGGTGATATAATTTCATTTCTGGTATCAAACTAGCTTCTTACTATAATAAATTTATTAAATTATATTCCTATTTTATATGACTATCTATATTTTATATATGTAAAGCAATTGTTTTAATGTTTTTGTTTTCTTTTTCATAAGACATTTTAAAATTCCAGCTTTCCACTCCAATTTGGAGTAGAACTAACCTTCTAGTTGGTAATCTTTCCCTGGAAAGGTAATTCTGCTGTTTTGGTCAGTTCTACTCTGTATGATGGGGGTTTGACTATCTATCTGTGCCAAAAGAGTAAAGTCTTGGGATTCACAGAATAATTGATTATCTCAACTGAGAAGTCAGAAAATGTGTAATGACTATGAATACTAGGAAGGAAAACAAAAACAAAACATTATTTTCTTTAAAAAATAAAATTAAAAGAAACATGAATTTTTAATGTCATGGAGCTTTAAAACAGCTACATTTTTGTAAGATAAGGGTTGATTCATTCTGTTTACATCTCATGGATAATTAGGGCAGACTGAAATATTGCACAGGAGTTGTGATTTTTTTTTTTTGTATTCAGAGTTACTGCTCAGTAGAAGGAATATGGCGACTGTATTTTCAGTTTAAGTTGTAATTTAAGACAAATCCTACGTACACATGCTAAATGTATGCAAATAAATATATATATATTATATCTCATTCCTTTCTTATGTCAACATTGTATGGAGGTGGAAATCCTGATATGCAAGAACTTGAAGCTATGTTCATTTACATATAGTAGAAAGCTTTAGGCAGCAAAATCAATACAACCTGCACACTTCTAGGATTACAGCTGATGAGTAAGAAGGATTTATTTGAAAATGAAAGACTGTTCATAGTATTTTAAATTTTTTGAGCTGTCCTGGTTTCAGCAGGGATAGAGTTAATTTCCTTCCTAGTAGCTGGTACAGTGCTGTGTTTTGGATTTAGGATGAGAACAATGTTGATAACACACCGATGTTTTAGTTGTTACTAAGCAGTGCTTACACTAGTCAAGGACTTTTCAGCTTCCCATGCTCTACTGACTGAGAAGGCTGGAGGTGAAGCTGGGAGGGGGCACAGCCAAAGAAACATTCCATACCATGTGACGTCATGCTCAGTACATAAACTGGGGAAGCTGGCTGGGGGGGCCGCTGCTTGGGGACTGGCTGGGCATCGGTTGGTGGGTGGTGAGCAATTGCATTGTGCATCACTTACTTCGTGTATTATTATTATTATTATTATTTTATTTTATTTCAATTATTAAACTGTTTTTATCTCAACCCATGAGTTTTTCTCACTTCTACTCTTCCAATTCTCTCCCCAATCCCACTGGGGGCCAGGGGGAGTGAGTGAGCGGCTGTGTGGTGCTTAGTTGCCAACTGAGGTTAAACAACGACATGAATATTAAATAAATACCTTTCAAACTAAAATTCTGCCTTTTGTCCTTGAAAGTACCCATTTTAATTTTCTTATTTGTAGGCACACTTTTTAAATAAGAAGTTTAAGTATTTGTGGAAATATAGACTGTAATTAATCAAATTTTTTTTTCTTATTTTTTAGATAACCTTACTTTCATGAGAGGCTGGAGGCAGCTGGGTACAAAAGGCAGCATTTACACTGTGTGTTTTCTGGTTTCTGCTTACAGTTACAGAAAACAACCTGTACCTTCCA
>NW_008825075.1:3138669-3143060 GCF_000699105.1 Pygoscelis adeliae | reverse complement strand
CCTATTAGTTAAAATGCTTTTTGTCTTTGTTTTTATTAATTTCCCCTTCATCAAAAGGAACACATATTTACTCTTCAAAGTGTAGACTTGCATTCATTTTTTCTAGTGATAGGGTATTCGCCACTCAAACTTAGTTGCAGATTGTCACCCAGATGTGTCAAACTACTGAAGTTTTACTTTTTTTTTTTTTAATTATGGAAACTGTCCTTGATGAAAAAATATTCACTGCATGGTTTAAGAGGAAGCAACTTTCCATTATAAGCCCTGTACTCTTTTTCTATCTATTTTAAAGAAAGTGAGTTCCTTGATCATTTACAGCATACATTAAAACATATTTAAAATCTGTAAAGACAGTCAGACTATTTGTCACAAATGATTCAAAAGTACTCTCAAAATATTTAAAGGATATTAAATCAGGATATTAAGTATTAAAACAAGAAACACAAAAATAATTCAGAGCTCCAATTCCAGCTGTTGCACAGCCCAGCTATGTTCCAACCCCATAACAAGCTGAGCCCTCACAGTCCTTTCTTCCCTCCTCCTTCTCTCCACCTCCCTGACTCTTCAACTAGATACAGCCAGAGCATCTAATTTTATTTAACTCTGCCCAGATGAAACTACAGCTGATTATAAATTTTCAAAAGTTTACACGGAGCTAAATGAAACAGAGCTAATGGCACATGATGACTTTAAAAATATTCATCCCCCAAAGGCACTAAAAGGCATTTAAAGGCATTATGAAATCCACATATCCTAGTGGACCTTAAGTATTTACTCAAGATAAGGAGAGGTAGTGGATCAAAAGCATTCTCGAAGGCAGTTTAGGTCCCAGCAAACTGGAACTCTCATGAGTTGCTAAAAATCCCTAGTTCTCCAGGAAGGCTCACTGTAGATGGACAACAGACTTTACATAAACAACTAAACATAAGCATTTGTACTTTAATTTATTTTCTACTATGTGACTGTCTGGGTGGGGGGTTTCTTCTGAGTTGCAAATTAATGACCAGGACAATAGAGTTATACAGGTTTAATTATTAGAAAGAATCAGTAAATCCCTGGCAAATTTCTAATACTCTCATACTTAACTCCAGTCTCAGGGACTCAGAGTCCCTACAGTCATATGCTGTCTCTCAGACTAACCTACAAAGGGCCACAAGGATAATAAAGGGACTGGAGCACCTTTCATACAAGGAGAGGCTGAGAGCTGGGACTGTTCAGCCTGGAGAACAGAAGGCTAAGGGGGATCTTATCATTGCGTGTATATATCTGGTGGAAAGGAATGAAGAAGAGGGAGCCAGATGTTTCTCAATGGTACCCAGTAAACAGACAAGAGGCAATGGGCACAAGTTGAAACACATGAAATGCCACACCTAAATTTTTTTTTTTTTTTTTTTTTTTTTTACTATGAGTGTAGCCAAACACTAGAACAGGTTGTCCAGAGAGGTTGTGAAGTCTTCATCCTTGAAGGTATTCAAAACTCAATGACAAGAACCTGGACAACATGCTCTAGCTGACCCTGCTTGAGCAGGATTCCCTGCTGTTGGACTAGACAATCTTCAGAGGTCCCTGCCAACCCCAGTTATTCTGTGAGTCTGTAATATTGCAGGTCATAAAATTAGGAATGAAATCTTGGCCCCAGTGGTGAAATATAAACTTTTTTTGGCATTGACATCAAGCATTTTATCCAGTATACTGGCTTTATAGTAACTTTTTGCAAGGAGAAATGCATTCTGCAAGCTTATTTTTTACTTTTGTTCTGTGGTAAACAATGATGTATCAGCCTGGTTAACTGAAGAAGATAGCTTGACGTTTATGGCCTTTATCTCTAAGTAGGCTGGATCTAATCTTTGCGGAAATATGCCCACTTTTCATTTATGGAAAACTTATCTCTATTGTTTTGATTGGCTTTTCTTAATCTAAAATAAACCATCTTCATTGAAACTCAACGTACTGCCTGGGTAGGGCAAAAAAAACCCCCTGGTTTCAATTCACTGAAATTTCTACCATTTTTTTCTTGAATTTCCTTTGAGAAATAAGAGTTCATAAGATCTTTTCAATTTCAACCTGTGCACAAGTATTAACATTCTAAACCTTCTAACACCAGAAACTGTGACAGTCTTTTTTTCCCCATCTTCGATGCCACAAAAGGTCACCTAAACCAATAATCTGCTCACCACCTAATAACAGAGCACTGTGTTTTCTTAACGCTTCTTGAAACTTCAGGTCAATGACTGACAGAATAAGGTTATGAACCATGCCTTCTCAATACACATCTAAACACTGCCAGAACCTGACTGCAATCACTAGTAATGACAAACTCTAACACCTGCCATCTTATCAGGTGGCAGAAATACCACACAAAAAAAAAAGATTGTCACCATCCCTGCAAATAAATGTGAAATGAGAAATCATACAACTCTTCTCTACTCTGATTGTTGCAGGAAAAGTGGCAATTTCCTTCTGCTCAAGTTGCCAGGCCAGCCTTTATTACACTGCTTTTCAATTCTGTTAACATAAAAGAGAGGCGCAAGGTGCAAATGAAAACCACCAATTTTATGTAAGAGAAAGATGAAGCATTTGGATCTAAATTGTTGATTCTACCTCAAGAAATGGGCTGGCCTATCCCTTGAGACTGAAGTTAGTGAATCTCTGTTCATTTATAGCTTAAATACTTCGCACTTAATCAGTCATCTCCACTTCAGGACCCTGGCTTTACTTTGCAACTTAGAATTTTCCTGTTTTTTCCCCCCTCTTTTTTGTGTCTTATTTGCATATTTAATGCTTAACATTGAGAAGCAACTCGAAAAACATCTCCCTTTGAGGGACACATAGATATGAATTAGTAGAACAGCATTGTTCAAAGAGGACAAAGAAAAAGTCTGTCCCCTGTTATTTTGTTTTTTATTTAATAAAATATAATATGATTTTCTCAGCATAAATAAATTATCTTTATTTTCCTCAGTTTCTGCCTTATAATCAACCTCCCTTGCAATTTCATGCAGATACAAATTTCTAAATTATCGAGTTTATTTGGATAATGGGAGTGAATTAAATTTGTACTACAGGGGTTCTTCTCTGTATGCAACTCTATTTCCCGTAGGAGTTTTAAATTTATTTTTTTTTAAACAACCTTTTAAATAAATACAACAGGCCTAGCTAAATCAGAAGGAGTCTTTGTACAGAGTACTGCCACTCAACTCACTGGAAACCTTACAAGCCCTCTCACAACTCTAAATTACAGTGTTTTTTGTCAGTACTTCAAATCTTTGAAGAACATTTCACTTGAAACTTTGTCTTACCTCACAGATATACAATTCTGGGCTTTTGCATTAAGGACAAATGGTAGCAGTAAAGAAACACACTGTTACAAAAAGGATATACGGAAATGAGCAGAATCATTATGAAAGACAGTTTAAAACATACTCTCTGTTTTACAAAAGTGATAATCTGGTCTCTTGCATGGATAACCCTGTAATTTTTCTCTATGCCGTCAAGCAACTCTTGAAATTTTAAGTGACCAACATTCTTATAGACCATAGACATGGTGTGGTCCCTATCTGAAATAATAAAGTTAAAAAGTTGAAAGAACTCTTTTTCCAACAACACTTACAAACAGATTTTAGAACTATATCAGTTTATAAAAAAAAAAAATAGTACCGAGTTACAGTGAATGTGAGTAATAATAATGACAATACCTTCCTTTGCCTGTGTCTCTTCCATTGCTTACATTTAATGAATTTTTGTGATGACCAATGACTAACTCATTGTTAAATTTTACTAGAATTGTACTTGTTGAAACATAAAAACAGGGGGAAAAGAAGGAACATTTTTTTCATAAATTTCAACCCTGTTATTTCTTAACGTACATAAGGAATACACTGAGAGGAATCAAATTATTTTTCACTGTGCTAGATTGTATACTTTTCCCAGTGTTTGCCATTTAAAAATAAAAGGTACCAGATGCTCTACACATTATAGGCATTTGTGTTGCTGTTACTAAAATCTTGCCAGGTTCTACTTTCTGATTTGCCATGTTTTTTGATTTGATGTAGAAGGTCATATGCTTTAGTATGGTGGCTGCTCACAGGTGAGTCCATGGGAGGTACTGTTATCTGCTTCTTTCTCTTTCTCTGTAGCTGAATCTTTTTTCAAAAATACTGTAAGAAGTATTCAATGAGATTTTTACTGATAAAGTTATCTGGAGTCTGAATGGATACTTGGTTGCATCAGCACCAGAAAGGCAAGACGTCCATATGATTATCCCATGTTCATATGTTGTATACCTCAATAACTCTGCTTTGCTTTCCCCAGTTGTATAATTAACTTCTATAAGCGGAGCATATCCTTTTTGAAAACAACTAATGTGCAGGAACCCTAAGCAGGATCTTAAG
>NW_008825075.1:3138016-3138639 GCF_000699105.1 Pygoscelis adeliae | reverse complement strand
AAGTCCTATAATGTTAAGATTGTTGTAGTTCACGGCTACATTTCATAATCTACTTTTTCTTTTCTTTGACGTTTTATATCCTCTTTGCATATTGTGACTTTTGAGTTGTTACGATATTGATTGTTTAGTTTTTTGTTAGTACTACTACCAGCACAGAAAATCTCAAGCTGAATTCAAATATTCTCCACTAACAACTCATTTGTCCATCCAAAGACATAAAATAAATAAAATATTTAAATTGCAATGTTAGGGAAATGAATAGACTCCCTAACTTCCACTCTGTTGAATCAAACAAAAGCAGCATCTCTGTGGTCAAATAATATTTTTCTTCAGCATCTCAGAACAAACTTTATCCATCTAATTTCTGAAATAATTTATGTTTTTCTTGTGCAATTCTGTGGCTGTGGTGACTTCAACAGCACATACTCTTCCCGTCACAAAATTGCTACTATTTTCTTCAACTTCATAGAATCATAGAATCATAGAATCATTAAGGTTGGAAGAGACCTCCAAGATCATCGAGTCCAACCGTCAACCCAACACCACCATGCCCACTAAATCATGTCCCTAAGCGCCTCATCTACACGTCTTTTAAATACCTCCAGGGATGGTGACTCAACCAC
>NW_008825075.1:3121135-3137214 GCF_000699105.1 Pygoscelis adeliae | reverse complement strand
AGAATCATAGAATCATAGAATCATGAACTCCATTCACTGCAACTCCCTGGGCCCAGCTGTCCAGCCAGTTTTTGACCCAGTGAAGAGTCCACCTGTCTAAGGCGTGAGCCGCCAGCTTCTCTAGGAGAATGCTGTGGGAGACAGTGTCAAAGGCCTTACTGAAGGCCAGGTAGACCACAGATCATCTGGATGCTGTTTCAACATTTCTCAGTGGACAGCTCTTAGTGGATATACTAAGCCCCTACTGGAAATACCTAATTGTGTGAAAGTAGCAAAGTTGTAAATAAATTCCTGTTATATCCTTTATAATATATATATATATTCCTTTATATCTTTCAAAAGAGTTAGACTACTTGTGTACTGCCACCCTGTGTGAGGGTGTGCTCCCCCGCCCAACCTGACCTTTATCTCCTGTAACCCTGCTTAAGTGATAACTACCAGGGGCAGTCGTTAATGGATGCTGATGGTGATAGCTTCGTCCATTAACGAAGGGGATTCGGGAGCCAGATAACAACCCATTTGAGCTCTCCTGCATGGCAGTGGGCTGCATGCCAGAATCTCCCCTTGAGCAGGGACACCTCTCAAGGTTACTCCTCGAGGCTGAGAGATTCCTTGCCCCAACAGAGAGTCGGTAAGTGACTAATACCAAGCCAAACTTTGAAATCTTAGCTAAGTGATAGAAAGGATTGATTGCGCATATATAATCCTTTAGACATAAACCGTTGATCAAGACTGGGACTATGATTGGATCTAGCTGCACCTAAACTCCTCTCTGAGAAGTTTAGAAAGCACAGGGGTCCTTTCTGAACCTCATGACTCAACGGGAGGGTCTCCCTGACTGTTTTGTCTGACCCTGTCCTCTATGCAGTAAATAATCAAGTGTACCTTGCCATCGAATGTTGTTCACTGTTGTATTTACCATTGAACTTTGTTAATTCACACTTTAACTCACTGTTTCTATCAATAAAGTATTGTTGCTTCTCTCTTACGAGTGAAGTGTAGTCTCACTCCGTCCGAGACACCCCGACATGTGCAGGAAGGGGGAGGGGGGTGTTACACAAACAAAAAAGGTGAGAAGTTCAAGGAACCTGGTAAAGCACGTGTTGTTCATCTGCTCGCTCCTCTCCCTCTTATTTTAAAGCTCACTTGATATTACACTGACAAATCAAGCGAACAGTATCTCTTAAAAACTGAAAAAAAACTTAAATTGATGATGAGTCATTACTTAGATGAATATAATGAAATAAAGACACAACAATTAAGCTGAAGCAAAGGCTGTGTGTACAGATTGTGGAGATACAAACTAGCAGATTTTTCTGAGGCTCTTGTGCACAAAGTATTTACCAAGCTAAATCACAGCTACATTGAAGTAAATGGGAGTTTATGATAAGTCCATTATCTTCCTCAAAGAGTAAGAACAGGAAAATTGGATAAAATTTATGTATGTTTTTAAAGTAAAGTAGAATATAAGAAATAGGCTTCTGAGAAGTAAAAGAATCAACCTGAATTCTTGCTAGTATGAAGCTGCTTTCTTTTCTCTATTGTTTATATCATGTTCCTAGTAATATCCCTGTTGCTGGAATACTTTTTTACATTTGTCAGCTACTCAGGTTTTCCTGTACTGTGTTCCAATTTTCCTTTCATGATTGGACACTAGATCTATCCTATAAAAATTATTTCTTGTATTGATTATTCTGACTCTAATTATGGACACATATAGATTTACTCTATTAAGACTACCTGCAAATAAAAGCTTCTGTATTCCCTAGAACCATAATTTTTTGCTCAGCTATAGGCATTAATCACAGGTTTTTATTGACTAATTCTCTACCATTTTATGGTTGAAACCAAATGGCTATTGGTTTGGGGATTTGTTTCTTCTAAAACCAATCTATTTAAAGAGCCTCTGGGCCTGCAAGACCAAGCTTAAAGTATTAGGCAGGTGACAATTATTTTTCAAATCAAATATATTATTGAATCCTTATAAGTAAATAATGAATATAAGTTTGCATAATTATTTTTTTCTCTTTTGTTAAATTATTTTGTCTTATTCTTTTCATACTTATGGGTTCCACAACTGTGTTCCAGTAGAAAAAATTCTTTAAATGCTTATCACAAATTATAGCTTATGCAAATAGATTAATTTATTACAACTGCACAGAGGGATTTTATTAAATATTCATTTTCTTCTATCTGCACTGATATTAGTAATTTAAGTTTGGCTATAGTCTAATCAATTACAGTGAAACATGCTGTGAGAAAGTGAGCCTAACACATTAATTTAATCTATTTTAGCTACTCCTGCTGTCTCCAAAATCATTTCTATGGTTACAAGGCATTTGTCAAAGATTTCTAAAAGAAAACATCCTGTGTTGCTGATCCTTCTCTAAATAAGGCTAGCATTTTATTGTTCTCTCTTGAAATACCTGGTTTGGGATTTCTGTATCTCTAAACATTTCTCACACTGTAGAAAAGAATTAAAACATTGTCACCAGTTGACGTTTTCTATACACAAAATACATGGTAGCTGCTTATAAAACAGATACAAGAAACATGCAAATGTTTATAAGCAGCTAGGAGAACTTGATGTATCTCGTCTGAGATATCAAAGTACTCAGTTTCTTTTCACCCTTTCAGGAGACATGCTGACAGATTCCACCATGGGTTTTAGAGTGGTAAGAGCTTAGTTCTAGGCTGAGATGAATATAATTGGTACCTATAATATCAAGAAGGGAGGAAGGAAAGTGTTGGAATTGTAGTCTCTTAATATGAATCCATACCAGCTTTGGTTCTGCATTTGATATAGCTCACATGTGGTCCTAAGTGGTAGAAACTTAGAATAGGAAGAGTTATCCTCTTGATAATTGAATGCAATTGGCATCAACCTTTTATAGATTGTTTCTGTGAGAAATACTTTCTTTTCAATCATCATTTGAGAGAAAATAATACAAGCTGCTCTGAGACTCCAATATGAAATACCACCAGTAGCCTAAAAATAGGCCATGGCTACTGGCCACTTTAATCTTGCATAAATTTGCACTGCAGTCCAAAGGAGCAATCTCTGCCTCTTGCACTTGTTTTCTCCCTTGTGCCAGAACAAGGGTTCATGAGTCTGAATGACAAGCTGGCTCTAAACCCATTTTGTGTGAGACACCACATCAAAAAATCATGTAGCAGTCACCCTAATTGAGATCCAGACTGGAATGTTGCTCTTCTTTTATTTATTTGCAGAACAATTGAAACTCCATCCTCCAAATTAGTCTCTGTTGCCAGCTTAACACAAAATAAATCAAATTTATTTTTCTCTGTGAAGAAATGATAAGATCTTTTTGAAGCTTCTTTGATTTTTTTCTTATATATACATATTTATATTTTTACCACAGGAGAGTGGCAGTATTGTTATTTACTTGTGCTATGGAAATGCTTAGAAATCCAGTTCATGATGAACTCTGCAAACGTGATTATGACTATAAGAAATCATAGCATGAGCTAGGTCAGATGGTACCTCTGGACCACCTAGTCCATCCCCTGTTCAAAGCAGGGCTAACTTCAAAGTTAGCTCGGGTTGCTGAAGGCTTTGCCCAGTTGAATTATAAAAAAATTCAAGGACTGAGATTTCATGGCTTTTCTGGGCTCCTGTCCCAGTCCTTAACCACTCTTATGGTGTTTATTGTTTTGCTTATCTAGTTGGAATTTGCCTTTTGCAACTACTGTGTGAAGTCTGTTGCTTTCTTCTTTATAGCAACTCATTAGGTATTTGAAAATAGCAATGTGATCCTCCCCTGCCTAGTCACCTCTCCTCTGCACTAAACAAATCCATTTCCCTTTTCCTCTCCTCATCTATTGCATGCTCCAATCCCCTAACTGTCTCAGCAGTATGGTACTAATGAGTATATCACTGAAAAAGTAAAGACGATCAAAGAAGAAGGAGGAAACTAAAAAAATAAGCAAAGTGATCAGGGTAGTGCTAGGCACACATCTCTAGGAATGAAGAACTGCTAATGTAATGTTTTTCTGGAAAAAAAGTTCAGCCACTTCAAACTTCTTTCTGAAGACAATCAGCCATGAAGAACTTAGGCATTAACTCCCAGATTTTGGGCAGAAGGCTTTCTCTCCTTCAGAAACTTGTTCAACTCCCAATTTCAGTATAAACAGCTCACCATTGTCTCCCGGACATTTATACGGAGCTCAAATTCATTGAAAGATTAAGAAGCTAGAATAAGGCTTTTCCTAATCTTGTTCTGGTTATAGATTATAGTCACTGCATTTCAAAATAGAACTAGAATTTTTTTATCTACTTCTTAAATATTAAATTCACAGTTTGCTGGAAGGAAGCAATGACAGAAAAATAAGAAGTTGATGGGGAAAACAAACCCCTTTTAATATAGGAGACTTACAAGATAAGACTCGCTTCTTTTCACTGTGCAAATTCTGATTTTAATAAAAAAGTAAAAAACAAAATCAGCCCACCCAACCCTGTGTGTCATGAAACAAGCACCGAATGCACCTTCCACATGTTAGCTGGACTATTGCCTAGATTAATGTATGTGCTGGAGATGTATGAATGAAATGAAATTTTTAATGCAAATTAATTATTTCTTCGCATTATGTACACAGAGCTATGGCTCTGTTTTGAGGTCAGGTGATAGCAAGCCTATGAATAACCTCCAAAAGCTGACAAGAACCCAATCCTAATATTAAAAAGAGCAAAGAAAACTGGAGCATATTTATAAAGTGAGGGTTTTAACTGGTCCATTTAATGTTTTTCAAAATATGTGGAATATGGAAAAGAGCACTAACTCATTCAAGAAAGCTTGTAATAATGAAAGTATCAGCTTCCCTTAATAGTAAAATTTTTTGAAATTTAAACAGTGGTGCTTACCAATTCTAGGCGAATGTATATATACCCGAGAAGAGGTAAGCCATGACTTACTCTGCAACTGTGCTGCATTAATCTGAATGATGAAGACATTATTAAAAGGCCACCACATTATTAAAGAACCACCACTCCGTCACTGGAATTTTAGCAGCAGCCACTGCAGAACATACTGTCTTGGGCATATTCATGTTCTATGATTTGCCTATCTATTTGGCAAATCATATTCTATTTGTCTATCATTTGGACGTGAGGAAAAATTTCTTTACTGAAAGAGTGGTTAAACATTGGAACAGGCTGCCCAGGGAAGTGGTTGAGTCACCATCCCTGGAGGTATTTAAAAGACGTGTAGATGTGGCGCTTAGGGACATGGTTTAGTGGGCATGGTGGTGTTGGGTTGATGGTTGGACTCAATGATCTTAGAGGTCTCTTCCAACCTTTATAATTCTATGACTCTATGATTCTATGACAACTGGTTTTTAAATTACAAAAATTCTTCATGTACAATTTCAATCCGAGTGCTGCATTTTAAGGAGAAATGAACATAATGGATTCAACCATTGATAAAACCAAGAGGGCTCTGGTTCAACAACAGAACGTGATTTTGTTTCCCAGTATGGGACTGCAGAAAGGAGCACACACGCGCTCCCTTGAACTTCTGAGTGCACCATGTTCCTAAACAATCCACATCTATATTTATTTTTGCCAGATTTCAGCCCCTAATAACACTTGAACTTTCCAAAGAACAAAGGGTTTCTTTTTTGCCAGAGAAAATGGCAAAATAAGGAAAAGAATCATTTCCCGATTTAAGAAAAAACAAATCCTGTGTTTAAGAGTTAATATACACCGCCAGTTTAACTTTAGAGGCAATTTCCCAGGGTATTTGTTATCATGAAGAATTTCCATAGATGCAAATGTTTCAAACCCTTGCCAAACCATTGTTACAAATTTTCACAGAAGTGAGATCTAAATTTGCTCATCCTGGCCATTCAGAGAGTAAAACTGAGAATCATAGACTGAGGATTAAGAACATTTTTTTTTAATTTTCAAAGACATTATATTGCTAATATAGGTCTGCTCCTATTTGTATCAATAGGCCACATACTGTCATGTCTGGCACTGGAATAGAGAAAATTAAATGTTGAATACTTTGAAAAATACTATAAAGTACTGTTAATTCAGCATTTTTGTTATTTGTGTGATTTAGATGCATTACCAAAAATCACAAAAGCTAGGCCCTGCATGTTTTCATCTAGAAAGACCCTGCTTCAGTGCAAGGGGAATTTGCTTGGGGAATAAAGTCAGACCTCAAACCTCAGTTTTCCAAAATAAATCTCATTATTTGAATCACTACAAAAATAAAGATTTTTTTAGAACTAAACAAGGCTGTATAACATGCAACATATCATGTTTGGATTCTGTGGCAGAGCAGAATTTTTTTTTTCTAGATATATAGATTTTCTACTGTTTTATGATTTTAGCAGCTTTCTCTTCAAGCAAACAGTTACACTTGTGAAAACACAGTCACACTGAATGCTTCGCCACAGTCCATTGATTACAGATCAGATTATTTCCTTTCCTCTGGTCATTGTCAGTGTAATGCAAGCTGAATGGCAAGGCAGGCCACCGCCTCTAACAGTCTCCAGGTGCTCCACCACAGACTCTGGGAATGGTAGTCCTCAGCTGCACCAGTTTTTAACAACTGCAGGTGAGTCTTGTAATGGGTATGGTTCATCAGTTGTTATGTATTTCCTAGCAAATGATAGTAATTCCCTACTGTCTACTTCAATTTCTCCTTTTCTTTGGTCACTGAATCACTTGCAAAGAAAACTGACTTGGAGAACCAATGGAGATCTCATGGATGTCACCTGATGCTTTTTCCACTGGCCCCAGTAAGGTATCAAATAGCTATATCAATTCACCCATGAATTATCAAGAGTTCCTTAAAAGATCCTGGCAAAATATATCTTCTTTCAGTCAGGACACAATCTTAAAAGAAGACGTCTTTTTCTGTCAGTCTGATGTAAAAGGTTCTGCATCTTTTTCAGCACAAATGCAGGAATTCACTCATGGGACTTGATCTGAATGCAGCTAGGAATCTTGATTTAAAATTACTAATTGCTTTATGACTCAAACTCAATATGAAAACACTGCAAAAGCAAGGGGTATTTTTGCTTTTTCTCTGGCATTTATACACTGTGAGAAATAAACAGCTGGGGTAAGCAGCAGGCTTTTCAATATGTTTTATTTATTTATACACAGAACTTTAAGCATATGTCATATTGATGGCATTTACATCATAATATATGTTGTTCCTTATAGCTGTGCAAATTCATCAAAAATTGTCTGAATATCTACTGAATGTTAAGGCAGGAACAGCTTACCAAACTTTTTTTCCATCTGGTTCTTATCCTGCAGGCTCAGCTTTTCTGCATAAAGCACTCAGTGAAGGAAATGTATGTTTTAAAATGTAATAGTCTGCCTCTGAAAGAAAGTGATTCCTTTCCTCAGTCCGAAGGAAAGAAGAAATAGACATGAGAATTTAGTTTGTTCCAGACATGAGAACAAAAAGAATAGAAGGAAAGCATCCACAGGGGGAACTAAGTAAGAGGATTGCATCTAGATTAAATTAAATGCATTAGAAAATGTGTTTTTGTACAACACCTTGTACAACAAATACACCTTTTCAGTTGTACAGTTCCATTATAGATTTTTATATATACAACTCAACAGAGTTATTGATACAGAAGTTCTATTCTTCAGTTTTATGCTTTCTAACATGTTAAGTCTTTGCCCTTAATTGTGTGGTTTCTAAGATGTGGGGCTACCAAAGCCCTCAGCTGTGTGGCAATAGTCTGAGAATTAATACCAGGAAATATTATACAGGGCTTCTATTGGTATGTAGGACTGTAATCAGACCATACATGCTTCACTCGTGGGTCCTAGGGCTGTTAGCTGCACTAGCAAGGCTACGTGCTGTTAAAAACCCCCAATACCCATCCAAATTAGAAAAAGCAAGTACTGATTTGTCTGATCTTTGATGTTGTTCCAGGGTCCGTTGATATCCACAAAAGTCTTTTATTTGATTTTGTTTGGTCTAGGTCAAGCCTCCTCCATGCCTACCCAGACACAATCAGTTTCAATAAAATTTGCAGAAGTTCAAAAGAGCGGATGTCTTTTCATGTCCAAACCACAAGGTACCCAAATTCTGTGTTGTATTGATTTTTGATCTAGAAGATGCATGGAGACCTACTTTCTATGCAGTTATTCTGGACAGTAAGTGAAAATGTATGCCTTATTTAGTGGGATGTCTCCAAAGATGGAAAAAAGAGCTCCCTCTGCATTAAACAACTAAGATGTTTTCTTTTAAGCAGTATCCATACTTGAAATATTCTTTACATAGCAGCATAATTACTATGTGCCATTTGCTATCTTGAACAAGCACCATAACAGTAACAGTCCATTTGCTACCACAATACACGGGCAGACAATATTCAGAAAAATGGAGCCAGTGAGTAGTACCGGTAACCATGGCAGCAATTGTCTGGTATCTCACACATGCAGTATAGAATGAGAAGACACATACCGTTGCACTCAGGGGGATACACTGTCCAGACACAAACGACTCACCTTCTTTTTTTTCCAGCTCACAGAGGAGTGATGGGTACCTTTTGTTAAGAAAAATATGACAAGTCTGAAATATGACATGTGAAATGGAAACCTAGATAAGATAGAATCTTCCCTTTATTCCCAATAGATAAACTCTATTTCCTAGCAATGTAAATATTTTCAAGACTGAAGATAGCACATACACTTTTTATCCTGTGTAGCCTGGAACCATGAACCTTCTTAAGAAGTATGTTATCTTCTCAGTATAAGTTAGTTTTGCAATATGCCTACCACCAAAGCTGTAAAATAGTCAGTGTTCAATAAAAAGTTTTTCTTAGCACACTAACTTTTAGAAAGCATATAAATTATGTCATGTGCCTTTAGTTCTAGAAACATCTTGATTTCTGAATTTGTGACACAGTTTTCTGGCCTCCAGTAGCAATTTCAGGAGTATCTACTTTTTACGTTAGTCACTCACTGACTCACTGGCCATTTTAATATGTTAAAAAAAAAAAGAAAAGAGAAAACTACAGAAAAAAAATTGGTTCCAATTACATGGTTGGCAACTGAAGTTTTCTTCCTTGGGCAATGGTATCCAAAGTTATGTGCTTAGCTTGTTAAACGTTCCCAAGCTCAGTGGGAAAGCTGAAAACAAACATGACATTTTATCCTTGGCAAGACAGATAATAAGCTGGAAGAATTCCTTTTTACCATTGCAAAGTCATTCTTTGTTCTCTACTTCATGTTTATTTCTGCAAATAGTAAAAAGAACGAACTTTGGTTTCAAAATCGTCCAGTAAAATACAGAACAAAAAGCCATCAGCTGGAGAAAAGATACTGAGTCCTTGAGCTTACTCACAGTCCTATAATGATGTAGCTGAGTGAAATTCTTCCATCCGTACAAAAGAGTCCACATAAATGCAGACATAATACAAAAATACATGTATGCTATAATTCAGTGGCATCATCAGGAAATTATCATGAAATTGGTGTCTCTAATGAAAATTATCTGGTATGCATCCTATTTAATAGAAACCAGAAGATATTACTGGATCCAGTAAAGCTGGAGAAGTGTGCAAAATCCTGGCATTTGAATTTTTCTGTTCATAAATGCAAGAAAGCATCCAGTGGAGAGAAAAAAAAAAAAAATTACATTCACATATTGAATTTGAAATATATCAAAAGAATGATCAGTGTGCCTCTCTAGATTGCTCAGCAAAAACATTTTCTCACTGTGCAGTGGTAGAAATGAACCACAGAAGGATTAATGAATAAGAGATAGAACCTATAATGAAGAATAAATAAATAAATAAGCCTGAATATAGTTTATATAATGGAGATCATGGAAAACAATAGCATATTCTCACTTGGAATACTGTGCTCTGTTATAGACCTTGAAACATATATATTCAAATAATAGAAATAAACATGATTGCATCAAAGGCATGATAAGAACTGTCAAACAAAAAGCAAATAAGATGACTGTGAATAATTTGACTTGAAACAGGACAAGGAAGATGTAGGCAAAAATTAGACAATTCTAAGAATATAAATGGAAACCTGCTGTCCTAGCATAGTAATAATAAAACCTTTCAGTTAAGTAGATATATTCATCCTTCAGAACTGGTTTAAAAAAACTGTGTGTTTGTGGCACATAATTATTTTGTGGAACTTTCTGCCACAAAATTTCATTAGACCAACAAAATTTAGTAGTATACCAGTATCAGTATACCACTGAGACATGTGATATGGGTTTATGAAAATTTCCATTGTTAAATCATACTAAAATATTCATTCCCTGAATTCCTGTGATTCAAGATGTACCCTGCCTTCTGATTTTCAGAGAAGAGACTTCAGCTAAACATAGGTTCAGCTATAGCTGATTACTGTGAATTTTCTTGTGCCTTTCTCAGAAATAAGTCCTGCTGGCTGTAAAAAGACACAGAGCAATGAAAGACAACACTCACTCCAAATGGCAATTACTACTATGTCTTCTTTTTATTTTTTAATTATTAGATCTAGGTAAAATATGTCCATTTAAGCTTCATTTCTATTTAAAAAAATGCACTTTGGTGCCATCCAGATGCTACATAAAACTAGCTAAATCTTGCTCTGTTGTGCTTTTAGACAAAACAAGAATAAAAATAAAATAGAAATCAATTGACTTTATTTTTCAGCCTTTAATGTCAATTTACTTTTATTAAAAAAGGTTTACAATTTATGATAGCTCTGTGCCCCGGAATGCCACTGCCCTATAACCACGTGCTCCACAGGTGTAGATGAATGAGGGACAGTGAGCGCTACGTATTTCTTCTTCTAAAAGAATACCTTCTTACAGCCACTTAATTGAGAAGGAAGATAACAAAGCAAGGCAACATATACGTACTAAAATAATTTGCCATTTCTCACTCAAACACACCGTGGGATAAACACTATAGGTGATATTACTAGAGGTAAGCAAGGAACTTCTCAAGTACTTTTTGCCATAAGGGCATTTAGATATCTATGCAACATTTTTTTTGTTTCCTACTAGTCCCTAAAGAAAACCATTCCATCTTGTGTCTATGGTAATAGACTAGTGAAAAATATTTGCTTTGGCTAAGCTGCCTGTAGGGATCCTACAGGAATGATTTAGCAGTAGCCAGAAAACAAATAAGCTTCATCAGAGGCATGAAAATTAAGTATAATCATACCTTGATTTAGTTTGTAGAATTTTAACGAGGGACTCTATGCAAATCCCAGAGGTACATCACTGCTTTAATTGTTTAACTTTAATTATTATTTGTGATATGAAACAGATGTTTTTCTTCATAACCTCATCTACCTGAATATCACTTTGAAATGTGCTAAATGACCACCTTGCAATTAGGTCAAGTGATTAAGAAGACAGCCAGATGGTTGTTTAATCTAAATGAATAATGTTAGGAGTTTTTTAAAGCATGTTTAGTAACACTTATACTTTTTGTGTATTATGTTATTTCAAAGTCTGTCTGATAGACTGTGAGCGTTGATGGATTTTCAGTGCACCAGGAGAGGGTTAATGTTAATTTCTCTACAGTAGCTCCTATTTCATATTAAAATCTTTTTCTTTTTTTCCATTTTGACTCTTGAAATGGTGGTGGGAGAGAACAGCCCTAAGAAAAATGAGCATATTGACACATTATTTTAGAAAGCTAACAAGCAAAGTTCATCTCCATGAGCATGTGAGAGTAATAATTCCTTTTTCAATGTCATAGAAACTTATAACTCACATGAGAGTTGTAGAGCTATCAGTCCCACAGGTTGAAAAAATAATGACTCAGGCCATCTGCAGGATCATGAGGTTGACCTCAAAATTAGGAAGCTTAAAAATTGTTTTCAAATATTTTATGGAGACATTAATTTTGTATGGAAATTCATCCTTAAATAATCCCATATAAATACAAGTTTTCAGCACTATTTTCATTCAAACTCAGTTTGCTTTTTCTTAACCTGTGGGCCTGCTGCTTTTATATTTCTTTCAATGTTGCTCATTATTATTTATAACTGGAAGGGTTGTTGAAATTTCCTGAACGTATTCCTTTGTCCAGGCAGATTTTGAGAACTTTCTAGCTGTATCTGGCATTTCCAAACATACAGCTGAGAAGTGCACAGCAACTCCAGACAACATGCAACTTCTCTAGAAATGACAGATATTAATTTGATGGATATAATTATCTATTATAAAAGCAATATACAGTTGCTCTGTACATTTGCAGTATGATCAGTGTTTCCTAAACAAAGCACTAGAGCTGTCATTTATGAATAAGATCTACATGCATGTGTGTCTAAATGAAACAGAATTTACAGAACATATGCACCATTACACACGTACACTTGTATCTGCTGAGGTGTTCCCAAACGGATATATTTTAGCGCTCTCCCTGCCTCTACTGTAAAGACCATTAGAAAAAAAATAAAGGAAACATTGAATTTAACCCAATAACGCATTTTTCTCTTTTCAATAAAAGTAGACAAATGAAGTCATTAAACTGGGTTTCCTGAAACCAGTTCCTCTCTGTTTCTGATCTATCAATAACACAGTTTTGTCCTAATATGCAAGTAGAAGCCTGAACCTGTGGCACAGAAATTGTCTCATTTTTAATCAAAGCCACGGTTTAATGTGATCTAGGTCAGTGAAATAATGCTTCTGTGTGCAGCTTGATTGCTGTTACTGACATCACCACTTTTATTACTTTCACTGCTTTGGAAACCAATTGACATTCAGTTCAGAAATAACTCTGTTTGCTCAGCCAAACTGTCTTCAATGCTCTCCCTGTGAGCTGACAGCTGGCTTGCAACAGATGATGGGTAATCAGCTGATCACGACTGAAAACAGAACCATGCACCTGGAGCCATCTTAAACTTGCATTTCTATTACATTTGGAATAGTTATGGAGGCCTCAGGAATTGATATCATATCGTCATATCTCTGTTCAATATTAGCTTTTGCAAAATCAGTTACTTCCAACTGAATTTGCATAGCTGAGTTTACCTCTACATATTTGGAGAACTCTTCTTTAATTCTGAAAATTGAAGCATTCACACTATCTTCAACATCCACAGATTTTTTTTGTCCAGAAAATGTTTCATCAGACTAAAGTAAAATAAAGATCATTATCATTAGAGATTGATGTCTCTACATTCAAACAAGAAAGCCTCCCATAGGCTTGGGTCACCAACCCAATCTTTTGCTTTCAGGATTTTTTGTATTATCTCTCACCATGTCCTCTATAAATATAAATCTTGGTGATATTGGCATAAGCATTTACATCTTAGCCACTGAAATGCTCATGTTGAATATTTTTTTCATAGGAGTTGCACACATGTAAAATAGGGAAAAGAAGTATGAGCTGATTTTCTTTGCTGACATGTCAAATAAGAAATGGAATAACACGCTTTTCATTTTGTGAGACTGTTGCTCAATTTCAGTGGTTGGATTGCTGGAGCTTATGCCTACTGACATATTTAGGAGAAGTAGCAAACAACATCCACAATTAGATAGCTAAAGAAGATCAGCATACATGCCCCACTATGTGATATACCCACCAACAAAGAACTTTGGATTTCTTTGAAGTGTAGGAAGAAGCAGCCTACAAAAAAAGGAATTCTGTGATCCTTGATTACCCAAGGACATTATGACTGAAGGAACTGCTGACTGATATTATTGATATTACTTTATTCATATGGTATTAATATGGGTTATTATGGTATTTGTTACCAGGGTCTTATGTATAATCTCCCTTGGTAAATAAGCAGTAGGCATGTGTCCTTTGAAAATGAAGGAGTCTTTCTAGAAATCCTAACTGGAGGTTACACCCCAGTTGTATTTTGTAACAGATATTTATCAGGAAGTAAAAAGTTTTATGAGAAGATTCTGTCTGAGTAGGCAGACACACAGCTGCTAGTGGGTTAATTAATTTTTCATATTTTAAATTGTCAGATAAGACATTTCATCTAGCTGTTTTAATGGACTTGGAAAAAAAAAATAAAAGCAGTGTGTGACAGCCTCTGTATTTGATTCTCAGTTGTTCCCAGTGGTGTTATACTCCTTTTAGAGGAGTGGGTTTTGGTGGCATGGAAATTTTGTCAATGTGCAAAAATACCTGATGGATGGGAGTAAAGAATGAGGAGCCAGACTTTTCTCAGTGGTATCCAGTGACAGTACAAGAGACAATGGGCACAAACTGAAATACAGGAAGTTCCTTTAAACATGAGAAAAAGGTTTTCAGTGGGAGAGTAGTCAAACAGAGTTTACCCAGAGAGGCTGTGTTGTCTTCATCCTTGGAGACATTCAAAATCCATCTGGACCCAGTCCTGAGCAGCCTGCTGGATTAGCCAATCTCCAGAAGTCCCTGCCAATCTCATCACTGACTATATGACTATCATGGAAACACCTCTGCTATGGAGGAAATTACACTTTCTCTGGGGAGCAAGTAGGTCTACTCAAGGAGAGGAGCTTGTAGGGATTGTAGGATGTCAAGAGCAGAAGATGCGAGACAGAGAAAGAAGCTAGAGTTCTGCACCCCACACAGGACCTGTGAAAGAGGAGAAGGGAAGGAGTAGCTAGTAGCCAGGTCTCAATGACAATGGAGAAGAAACTTCTTAGAGTGCAAATACTGGTACTCTGGGCTTGGTTTAGTTGTTACACATTTCATTTTAGTGACTTCATCACAGAGATTATTTTTTAGAGTTGTTCACTTTCAGATTTATATAATCAAATATTTAAATTCTGACTGCTGATGCACCAGCTACATTATGAAGTCTAATCAACTCTTCAGACACATGCATATATCATCACCCATACATCACAACTACAAAACCACTTGCTTCCTGTTCATGACCATTTAATGTATTGTTGCTTTATCTATTATCATTGTGTGTATATCCAGAAGCTTTTTCTCAAAAAAATCCCATGAGATTTTATTAAACAATTTCCATCACATCAGTAGGGAAAACTGGACTTGTGAATTTTTCAGTCACTTTGAAATACCAGGGTATGTTTTGCATGCAAACGAAACAGCTGAAAAATGTTTCAATCAACCCCTATAATCAAGGGTATGTTTTCTGCTTGTTCAGTGTAATGGCCTCACAGTGATAGCAGATAACGTACACTACTGTTTTCATTAGAGTATTCCTGTTTTCTTCTTTGTTTTGAGGGTAAACGAAAATGTAGCCTGTCATCAGCCTACACATATTTTGAAGAATATCCACTGCTTTGTAGTGACAATGAAGAAGCTTTGCTCACCTTCAAATTTATCTCAATACTTTTTCATTGAGAGAATCCCAACTGTGTGAAAACTTCCTTTGTGTACTTAATGGAGAGTAGATTGCACTTAAGAGCTGAACAAACAGAGGAAACAAAGTGTGCTGTCATTATCTCTAGAATCTAGGGAGTCATCAAAATACATCAGGCCAGGATGAGCACAAAAAACTGTCTTGTTTTCCAAAGATATGTTTGGGCAAGAGTGTAAGTCACAGCTGATGACATATCTCAGAAATAGCAATCCTATGAGAAACCAGCATTATGTCATTGCTGTGGTCAATAGCAGAGACAACTCAGTATTGGAGCTGCCCAGGGTCGATTCCAAAGTATATAATCTCTTTTCTAAAACAAACACACTTTACTTGTTTTTGTTACTGCTCAATGAGTAAGAATAGTACAAGATTGCAGAATTAAAAGTGTGTACACAAAAAATATGTTAAAAAAGCTAAAAGCATTTAGCAACTGCCTTGGTTTGATATAGACACTGTATGCCTTCAACAACAGCACAGAATGTGGCAGAATGTTATATGTATTAGTCTGGAAATCAATTGCCTCTCATTTTTCTTTCTCAGAGAACCACAGATGTTTCTCCATGATTTTATGCAGACACTTCGACAAGAATATTGCCATAAAAAAATCTTACAGTAGACAGCTCTGTGCTTTCAAAAAATGATGGGATTCAAATCACAGTCTTTCAAAGAAGAGTTAAAGTATCACGCGATCATTACAAAGGAAACTGGTGAAAGGTGCAAAGAAGATGAAAAGAAGTAAAGAAAAGAGGTGCCTTTACAGAAAAATCACTAATCTCAG
>NW_008825075.1:3072610-3121122 GCF_000699105.1 Pygoscelis adeliae | reverse complement strand
GGGACTGAAGCAAGAGCAAAGAGGTCCCTTTCAGAAAAAGAGGAGAGCTCTTGAGACTTTCCTGGGCAAAAAAGAGAAGACATGAGGAGAAGGTTTAACTGTATGTTAGCTACCAAAGGACAGCAGAAAATAGAAAGAGAAGGATGTCAAGCCTCTGGGGCCATCAAGAGACTAAGGAGAACAAGCTGTAAGTTAACAGGAGGGCTGTCCTTACTGCTGTAACAACCTAGGATAGCCACCTTCAGTGGCTAGTATGAATCTACTATGAATCCGGTATGAATCTACTTTCCCCTCCCAATAACTGCTCTCTTGCCTGTTCATGTCGGGACTGTTAGTTCACCTTTGAAATATTGCTGTTCTTCATCTATTTTTTCTTCCAAATTAATGTCCACAACTCCCTTTTCCCTTTAAAACTTTCAGTCCTGATCCTGCCTCTTATTTTCTCCAGCACATATGCCTCTCTCCTTGCACCTCCAGAATTGCTAACGTACATGGTTGTAGAGATGACCCCGAGACACTAGTGCCTCCTTTAAAGCTTCAGGCATAGGAATCAAATGTCTATTTCAAAAATTCAGTGTTCATCTTTTTTATTATTTTAATTTTATTTTATTTATTGTATTTTATTTATAATTGTATTTCTAATAGCTAGGGCTGCAAAGAAAGAATGCATCATGCAAAAATAAAGAGGGTAGAAATAGAACAGAACCCAAAAGTTTTCTTTTTTAAAAAAATTGGATTTTCTTAAAATGGGGTTTCCAGTATTTATGTAGCTTAAGGTATAGGGTTTTTTCTTTTATACTGCTTTGCTTCCCACTGCTGTTATCATTTTCTTCATGTATTCTTGTTTTATTTCCTTCAGTTTCCTACACATTGTATTATAATTTGGTCCTAGCATTCTTCTGGAATATTTTTTTGTATCTACCATATTTTCTTTAATCTGTCTTCTCCCTCTGTCCTCTTTTGGAAGTACACAACACCAACATTAGCCAAAACTGAAATAAATGCAGAAAGTCAGAAAGCATGTTTTATAAGAATATTGATTATGAAAAACACCACCACCACCACACAGGAGAGTTTTTAAATTACTCAAAGCTTTATGATATTTATAGCAGTAATGTGAGAATCAACAGTTTTGGATTTACGGGTTCTTTGCAGAAGGTGGAAATGGCCGAAAGGTAGAAATTCTGTTCTATCATAAGAGAGAAATAATTTGGCTTTTACTATAGCCTTAACTGGAAAAAAAGGTATAGCTGGGCAAGCTATACAACATTAAAGCACAGGAACTTAAAAACACTTCTTTACTTGGTAAAGTAGGATCCATTTCTATACCTGGGCAGGAATGTATGGAAATGTTAACCTAGCAGAACTCAGAAATGAAACCAGTGAAGTGCATTCAGACCCTTGGCCATTTTCTCAGTTTTTTCAATTTACAGTGAGCCTTACCATGCTAACAGATATTGGTTGCCAACTGAAGTAGGACAACAGAAAATGCTGTTACTACCCAGCCCTGGAATAAATATGGTAGATCAGCTATGCCTGTGCTGACAGAGAAATGGGGAGACACCTAGTGATGTTATCATCTTCTGCTAACTAATTTTAATCTATTGCCATAGGTTACTGGGGCCTTTGGCCTGCTAAGGCTTTACACACTTTCAGCAGTTCCACCTAGACTCTTTACAACAAAAAGATGTACAAGGTATGATACCAAACACCACTCTTCTGAATACTGTGCAACCATTTGCACTGGGGCTAATCAGAGCTCAGATACAGTCATGTAGTTTGTGCGTGCAATAGGAAAATCTAGAAGGTCACTTTTTGTGGAGAGCTTCAATCAGGAACTTACTTCAGAGGTGGACACCTGAAATGTTATATAGGCAATCTTAACTTTAATCTTTAATCAGTGCCTGGATATGCTAATTTGGAGTGGATACTTCAAGACTTACTTTCTTGTATCTGAGAACATGCATATGGATCCATTAAACTGGAATACATACAGAATAAAAAGAGAAAAATAAGAAAAAAAAAATCCTAACCATTTTTTAAATATATAGAAATTGTGTGAAGCATCCCATATCACAGTCAGTTATCTTTTTGCAAAATTTATTAAAGAATTGTTAAAAAAGAGGCCAAATTTAAAAATTCTTTTCCAAATAAGAAAACTACCACAATTAGTTGTGTTTCCATTCAGTAACTTGATTCTTTTATAAGAATATAAAATTCCCATAAAATAAAACCTTAGTTTGTATCTGAAAGTTTATTTTTATTTTCCCTTCTTAATAAAAAAACATTACTAGTTGTCAAAAAAGATTTGTCTTGATTTTATGAATTATAGTTTCTACTCTTAGGTGTTCTTTTCTTTAAAACTCTTTGTAGGAATTTTCTTTAACTTTGTTTTAGAATTCTGAAGTTAGTAGGTATTGTACTTTCTCGGTGTCTGTAAAGTTTAACTGCTTATTATAATTGCAGTATTACCATACTCTAAATACTTACACAAACAAAGACATTTTTTATTGTAGAACAATGTTTAGCATGTCAACACTTAATCCAAATTCTGTTTTTTAATAAAACTTAAGCAAACTTTTTTCTGTTTAGCACATTATGCTAGATGAGATGCAGTTTTTATGCAAGATTCATGAAGAGAAAACAACTATTTACAGTATGCAAATGATATGTAAATATGCTCCTGCTTTCTGACGGAGTCATTGATGCTCAAGGATATCCTGCCTTCCCCAAATGAGATGTAAAGAATGAAAAATGATCCCAAGTTCAGCAACTGCCAAACTCCATGTCTAGTACGACAGTGTCTAGCTTTCCCGGCCCTGCAAGCTGCATGCCAAAATCACCACATGTCTGAAAAGCATGAGACATTTATTCTGTAACTAAGAAGGGCAGACAGGTCCCTGTGAATGGTTCAAAGGTAGAAAAGAACAAAAGGTAGAGGAGACCTCCCTAGGAAGTCTCAGTGCTCTATTATCGGAGGGAGGATGGACACCCACCTTGATCATTGAATGAACTTTTGATTTCAGCTTCAAAGGCCCCTCGTGTCTTCATGTAGCCAGGGATTTGGATTAGGCAGAGGCCCATGTGCTGCACTGTACTGTCACGTTATGCACCCCTGCCACGGAAACCTCACTTGAAGTTACATACCACTCTTGAGCCTACTCCAGAGGTAATACTTAAATGAAAGAGGCCAGCCAGTCAGCAGGTGTCAGTTATATTTAAACTATATATAGTTTAAATATAAATATTTAAACTATATATAGTTTAACGGTTATACTGATCTGAAAAGATCTTATAATTCTAACAGTTAGCTTTACTTATCACAGGATTTGTCTGTCAAACCACCATTATACAGGCAAAAGGTAAATAGCAATAACATTAATAAGCAACAAAGCATAGTTCTGAACAAACAGGAATGACATCAAAGGTTCAATGTCCATAAAGAAGTCTAGAAGAAAGAGGACTGGAGTAGTTGTGACTCCTCAGTGTTTATAAAAGCACTAATGCGTAGTGCACTGTGAGTGTCCACAACATATTATTTCTCTCTTTCTCACTTGGAATTAAGGATGCGAGAAATATGACCCAAAATAATTCTGTTATGAGTCTATAGGTTAGGTACCAGATCCTGTGCTTGTATAGTATTGCTGAAGTTAATAAAAGTTAGATCATTAGCCCCTTCAGAGGTTCTTGTGCTAAATATTATATGAGCTTTTATGTGTTCATCTTCTATGTCTCACACACTTCATACAAAGGAAATGTAAGCAGTTTCTCCTTCAGATTGTATTCAATATTTTATGTGCTGAACATACAGAGAGACTCAGTTTCTTCACTTCCCTTAATCTTTTTTTTTTTTTTTTTTTTAACATAGCACTGTATGAAATAACAGGTAATATGGAAAGTGACTATATCTTAACAGGCTCATTGCTTTTTCAGCAACCACATATGATTTTTGATTGTGTTGGCAAGATTTTTTTATGTAAGAGAAATTACAATTACTTTGCTGACATAAATGAAGCTACAGTAATTATTAACTACCTGATTTTCACAGTGAACTGTGAATAAAGATATTTACTTGATTATTTTACTAATTTATTAGTCTGCATTCTTTTTAGTTTCCATCTAGAAATTATGAGAAAGTTGGGTTCCAAATATGCAGGTGATCCAACCGTGGTGTTTCAAAAAATGCTGCACACTGAGCAATGCCCTGCTTACCAAAACTACTTACTATGATAAATGCACATTCAGCTTGTGTAAACTGTGCACTAGAACTGCATGCAGCTTGCAAAAAGTTACATATCCACAGCCCATTTCCATATAACAGACTCAGATCAACCAGGTACACACCCAAATTCAGTGGTTGCTCATCTCAGTCACATACCAGTTTTGGGAAGAAGTGATAGATAAAGACAAACAGGAAAAATAAAACAACCCCCCACTTGGAGAAACACTGGACGAATGTTTCTCTAGGCCGTTTCATCTAATTCTTTCTTCCTCATATCCCTGTCCCAACATATTTAATTGAGAAAGTGGATTCAGTTCAACTTAATCTCTACTTCCCCACATTTTCTTAGCCCCTTTATACATTTTCTTTTCCTGTAAATTTAATATACTAGTGCTTTCCTAGCCACAATACTGGCTTTTCTCCTCAGTGGAATTCAACCATGATGGATACTCTGAAAACTTCTACTTCTTCTGTTACACCTAAAAGCAATTTCCACTGCCCTTTTAATCTGCCCCTCTCAACCTGTCAACACTTTTCAAGAGGTGGCATAATATTGCATCAAATCTAAAATGAATGAAATGAAGCATTTTTACGTAATGCTTCAGCTGCTCCTCTGGTTTTAATATAAGTCACTTTATAGTATGGTCTGAAGGATGCCAGATTGCTCAGCAGTTTCACTGTCTGTCTTACCCTGAGGGAAGGATCGGAGACAGCTGCTAATCTCACTTTTTCTTTACTCCCCCTGCTCATCCTAGAGAGGCAGCAGCCAGTGGAGGAATGAGCAGCCAAAAAAACTTACTTAATCCAGGAAAAAGACTCAGTTTGCTTCCTCTTGTAGGTACCTCCCAATGTGTGGCAAAGAGGCTGGGAGGGGAAAATATTCCAACTGATTGCCAGAAAGCCAATAGCTAAGCACAGGGGATTGGAGAGCAGGAGAAAGGAGAGGGCTAGACTCTCTTACTAAAAATTGAGGGCTTTAAGACCCCTTTTGGGACAATATACTGTAATTTGCTAGCTCTAGTGCATCTTTGAAAGAGACAATGCTGTACCATCCTGCCACTAGAGTGTTGTAATTGTCCACTATGTTTTAGATGAGTTTACAGCCAGGATTTGTTTCTTTTCCATTTAATCTACTTCTGTAATTTCTTAAAAGCAAAAAAAAAAAAAAAGTTCTCCTGCTTAATGAAAAAGAAAAACAAAGTATGAGCTTTGTCACAGAAGTATAAGAAGCCTTTCAATTTTTATATTTTATGGCTAGGAAGAAAAAATATAAACTTCCTTTTTGTGCACATTCCCATTCCCATGTAAAATTTACACAACATGCAGTAAATCAGCTTAAAGATAAACTGTTAATACACTTTGCTTGCAAAGGGCAGACCATTAACAGAAAGTTTACTTTAGGCCTTTAAAATTCTTCTCCTATCTTCTGCTCTTCCTGGCTCTGTGACCTCAGGGGATGTAATCCCTTAAAATGCAGCTCATCTTCAATTAGCAGAGGGAACATATGTATGTTCTTCATCGAAATCCCCAGGTATCGTGCAACGCAGTTCACTTCAGATTTTACAGTTAATTAAAGCCTCATACACATTTTCTGATTCTCCAGCTGGCACTGGAGAGTTTTAAAGCTTAGACTACTTTAGCTATTACTCTGCTAAAAGGCTTGCTAATAAACATTAATGTCCATTTGGCTTTCTTGCTGACCAACACACTGTAATGGGAAGTTTATAACTACTGATCTCCTCATAACAAGAGGATGAGAAGAAACTGAGGTTGCAGCAGGGACAAGAATTTGTACTGTCTGCTTAAAGATAATCCCCCATAGGCATCAGTAATCAGAGTTCACTGGGAAAATGTACCTTGAAAATGTGCAAATGAACCTTGAGGAGAGGTTGGAAAAAATTTCCAGGTTATAACCTTGGAAAATAATGAAAAAAAAAGTCCCTTTTTCTGAATAATATGCTTAGACCTTGTGGTAGGCAGATGTATTGAAATTCATAAGAATAGATGGCATACTCTTTGAAGGAAATAAAGCTGTTTTCTGTCCAACCCCTTTCAACAGTCACTGAATGTACAGTATGTGTTCAAACCTTTCTTTTTTATTTAGTGTTTTGTGTAAGGGATATTTATATAATAGTTGCCTCACAGCCGGTTTGATCTCTTAGAATGAAGATTCAGTACTAATTTGTTTTGGTTTAGTAGACAATTTCCCAGTCCTGTTTCTCTTCAGAAGAGTAATTCTGAATAACTCAGTGCTCCTTCCTCCTTTTTTTTCTTCCTCAGCTGATATTGTTCCTTCTTTTACCTGGTTGGTCCAATCACCTTTTAAATCTCTCAGCTTCTTTTTCCCCATTCTGATTGCTGCTTCTCTTTTCTCCACATTTCTGCCATCTTCCTGCAATATCCTACTTTTTTCTTTTTAACATTCATTAACTTCTCCTGAACTTTCACTGGAGTGAAAGCCCTTGATCATGGCATAATCTCATGCTTTAAGAAGTTATTCTCTGAAGAGTGACTTTGTAAAAATGTCACTGCACTGTGATTCTCTAATGCATCTCAATGTGTGGTTGATCTTCAGATCAACTAGGCTTTTGTTACAAATGAAAATATTTTTATTCCTTATGTTTAAAAACAGCACGGTAGGCCAGGTGATTGCAGGCACCAGTGTTTCTGAAATTAATTTTTTGATATTTTTTTTTTTTAATTGAAATTACTAATAGATAAAGTTTGCCAGGCACATTAAGTGCCTGGAAGACTTAATGAAGACTTAAGTCTTCATTCTGTTTCTGCTATTGTCAAATTACATCCTTGATCCTTGTATAAGAAACTCCTTTGAGGTCAAAAAACATATACAAATATGATTAAAGGCAGAATTAGGGCCAATGTCATCTCAAAAGTGAAAGCCTTGTGCCCTCTTCTCACCTGAGTGGCCCCTAGGGGGGCCATGAGGAACTTTTTTTTTTTTTTTTGAAGAATGGTTGGGGAAACCATTAGAAAATTAGCCCAAACATACTGTGCTCATGGGCATTTTCCCCATCTCTGTTGAGGGACCTAACCACAACAAGCTTTCTGCAAAGACCATGGCAAGTCAAGTCACCAGCTGTCAGTGTTGGTTGCAGAACAAGGGTTCTGCAAGAAGAGGAACGCACATTGCAAAACAGATTTGCATTCCTACATATCCCACAGGATCCAGGGGCACATAAAGCCCCACTTGGCTTAATGCTCAGCTTCTGAAGTTGAGAAAGCTTATGACAGAAGAATGAAGAGGATTTTTTTTATACTTGAAATATTTCTATTTCTTAAAATGCCAATAATAATGTATTAATAATTGTATTTATACACAAACAGGATGGTAACCTACCTTAGCCTTTCCTAACTGTAATGGTTTTCCTCTGGTAAAAGGCATGTAAAAGAATGTATGTTTCTGAAGCAATTCTTTTTGTGTAGTCAGCGTATACTTGACTACTTTTGGAATGCTGTTCTTCATAATTTCTTTTCAGATAAACCTACTCTCTACAACACTGGAAATCTGAAAAATACCTTGCCACAGGTACTAATGTCCTGTGCATCCTTGCTGGAACATTTCCTGGATATGCATTCTTTTCACACTATTCCTCTGATTCCAATTACAAATGGTTTATGACAATTATTTTATTTTGGTCCCTGTCCTTTATTTAGTCTCCTTCAGAAGCACAGCATATAGAAACGGAATCTGCAAAAGCTAAGAAAGATTCATGGCTAGAAATGTCAGATGACATAAATCAGTCTATACCTATTTATTCTACTGGATCTGTGCACATTTACCTTGACCTGTTTCTACATCTGTAATAACATGGCCTCATTTAATATTCTAGACTTTTTTTTTTTTTAATTACCTGTTGTGGTGGATTTGTATTTTTGTGGGGATGTTTGCTTTGTCTTTGGGTGTATTTGGAGTTCAGAAAGAAAAATTACATTATTCTATAAATTTGAAACTATTTAAATAAGAACAACTGTTGCACAGAAAAAAATGACAGTACTCTGTAATTTCCTTTTTAATGAAAGCTTATAGCTCTCATATGTTATCATATAAATGAAATGGCTTGTACAACCTGGCAGTAGCTAGCTAGTGGTCCATTGCTGATCATGGAAATGAAAAACCCAACTCTAATTCTGTGATTGCTTCCAGTCAGAATAACAACCTACTGTAACTTGACAAAGTGAAGCAGAAATGTAGGTGAACTGCAGTCACCCTTAACAAAATAACAAGTTTGTAACACAGATGTCTCTACAAGGTCAGGGGAAAAATTGTAAAACCACAAAACCTTAGATTTCCTGTTAATGTACAGTAGTATAATTTCTTACAACACCTCTGCCACAGATTAAGAATGCTGAGCAGGTTTATTACAGATTCTCATTTAATAGCCAATTGGGAAGGAAGACAAGGAAAGAAAGAAAGTTCTGTACTTTCCATATAAGATGGGTATTTTTCTGCACATTCAGCTATAAAGTAAAGAGAAATTTCAGACAGAAATGTGTTCCTTCACTATCAATCCCTAACAAAATTTCACCTATATATATGAAAGCTGGAGCACTTGCTGCACCAATTTTCCTATTGTTCATCTTTGATTTTTCCAGATTCTGGGGAAAATATGAGATTTTTCTTTTAAAGTACATTCAGAATTTTATTTTTGGGGGTATTTCTTTAATAGAATGCAAATTGGTAAAAATCTGTTTAACTTGGTGGCAATACCAGAAAATGGGCTAGGTCCTAAATGCTGCAAAATACTTTTTATGCATGATATACACTGACTTTTCCTTTCTCAACAGTTTTTAAAAATTAACATATTCATCTTAGCATTTTAGTCTTTTTTGGTAACTGAGTGTGAAAGCAGTGAACAGATTAGTGGAATTAAGAAAAATGACATGGGTAAATACTAAATGATGAAGAAAAGCTTATGTATCATTACAGAATTATTAGACCTGCGATATCTCAGGACTAACTACCCAGCAGAAAAACACATTCAGATCATTAAATTATGCTTTATTATCTTAAAGTCCAGAAAATTGCAGGAAGCGTTGTATGAAAATTCTGCATAATCTATATAAACTGGTTTTAAGCCATCTTTTTAAATCTATAATTGTGTCAATACAAATATGCCTACATTTTTAAGATACACAGGGGAGGATTTATGATTTAGACTTGGGTTCATCTATATCAAATACATTTGTGGATGATGCCCTTAACAGCTCAGTAATGCACTGAATGCCTCTGATATGGTTAGTAATGTACATGGGCTATAGGAGATATTTTGTTAAGGGCAGGTATGTGATTGCTAGTGTGAGCATCAGAGGAACGTGAAGCCAAAGCTGTGCTCTAAAAGAAACAGTTATTTTCTACAATTCGTAAATGCATGTATACATTTTGGCAGGGGTCGTCCCCCCCCCCCCCCCCCCCCACACCCATCTAACAAAAAAAAAACACATACCCCTTAAGCTCATATTAAAAAAAACCCATACATTGGATCTGGAAGGATGTATGTGAGGTAGAAGGTGCTTGGAAGTCAGTTGCTGTGAATGTCAGTGTTTTGTCAGGGGTGGACAGTCATCTGATAAAGCTTAGCCCTACTCTGCCCTTCTGATTCCTACTTTGGTTCTTCATTTGTGTCTGTAATAGCTCACCTGCTTGCCCTTTTTTTATATATATTTAAAGAAAGAAACCCAACATTTTGATTTTAATAAATCTGTGATCTGGGGTTCTAAATACTTTTTTTCATTGCTTGTCACAGCACTTTCAAAAAATCATAACCTGTGCAGAATGAAGTTGAAGGTGTTTTCTGATAGTCTCCCATTATATTGTCTCTTATTCAGTCATTTAATATAGAGAATATAATTTTCTTTTAATAGTAAGACTGATTCAACAGCTTCGGGTCCTAAAATATACATAAATTTCCATATGGGTTATGTCAATGAGAACATGCATATCTGACAAACAAAGACATGCGGTCAAGTTTCCTTTGCAGTGAAATAAAAGCATGCTGCCATGTTTGCTTTGCAGTGCTAGCCCTGAAGGAAACTGGGTAATAGCTAAACTTAACAAACATGCCAGTATGTTTAGATCCTAAACATTAGTTACAGTGACTAAAAAGACTCTTCTCATAAAAAATCTACTGTTTTCTTCTTGTAAATGTACCAGATGTTGAGTCATATAATGTAGGAGGTTTAATATTAATTATTTAGATCATTTGTCTGTCATTATATTCCCTTATGCCATACAAGTTTGGAGGTAATAAATAAGACTGTTAGATGAAGATAGAGTTTTTCTGAGAAAAACAACTTCATACCATCTTTGTTTAAATCTTTTAGGAAAACACAACAAAATCAGGGGTGGGGCTTGTTTTTAAGAAATACAACTGCTTATTTACAGATCATACAACTCAGTGAAGAAGATGGCTGCTTGTTTCTGAGATGTCTTTTTGATGGCATTTCAGATTAAAGGGATAGATCAGGAGTTTCCGTATCTCAGAGTAAAGGTCACTCAAAAAGCCAAGAGAAACAAAGACCTGCCCTTCACTGAGAATGATGTCTCAGCCACACAGGGTGCTGGGAGACCACAGGAGCAAGAACAAAGGGCTGTGTTTCTCTGATCCATGTCAGAAGGCTTAGTGAGTACTTGTTTTAAGAAAATGGTCATAGACTAGACGACATTTGGAACAGAACGAAGCTATAAGAAAAAGTAGATGATGGGAGAAAGTGAGAGATGGTTGCTAAAAGAAATGACTTGTCATAGAACTAAATGTTCACCTAAAAGATTATGATTTTAATAAAAATATAAATTGTTTATTATATTAATTTTATGTCATAAACTATAAAAACTGCTCTCTAGTCATTCTTTCATATGCTACTTCCATCGGATAATTTCCCATATTTGGGGAGGGGGGGGGAAGGAGGGAGAAGAACACAAATATCATTCCTTTTATGTTTGACTAGGCATCTTACTAAATGGAAAATGCAGGATTGGTCTTTACTAATGCATCTATAATAATTACTCAACAGAAAATTATAACAGTCAGATTTCCAACAAGGAAAAGAAAGAAGAAAGGTTTAAATGACGAGGCACATTTATAAGAAGATTGACCTAATATTCTAATAAGCACTACTGCCCCAAGATAAAGATGAAAAAAGACACTTTGAAGAAGAGCTCAGCTTTGGAAAAAAAAAGAAAAAAAGCATTCTGCAGTTTGCACTCAGTCTTTTACAGTCTGTCTTCTAATTTATACAGTGTGAGTTAAAGTTACAAGCATAAATAGGGCACATAATATACCTTTTGCAGAATGTATCAAAGTTCTCAGGAAGCCAGATTTACGGCTTATGCAAAGATACACAGTAATCTATTTCTGAAATATTCCTCCCTCTTCCTCTTAAAGGCAAATAAAAAAGGCAAACGGCTATTCTGGAATTCAGAAAGGACATGCTCCATTTCCTGAGCAATAGTGTCAGCTGAATGCAAAACTGGTTGCAGAACCTAATACCACTGAATGTCAGAGCCACGAAAGACACCGATGGGATGTTCTACACATATTCCAGAAATACATTTCCAGAATGTGGTGGCAATGATGAGAAGAGCTTGTCAAGCTAAATGTGATGGTATAGTTGGTATATTGAAACAGCTAGGTGCTACAATGAGTTATAAAGAAAACCTTTATGAAAGGAAAATGAGGGGAATCCTGAAAACTTGGAATGATAAAAAGTTGATTGCTACACTCAGTTTTATGTTGAGCTCAGCATCTCTTAAAATAAGGTTATGGACAATGAGGACCCACAGAAGCTGTTTGTTCTTCAATATTCCATTAAAAAATATATGGGTCACAGGCTATAATGTACTAATAAAGTCTTTCTGCGGTTTCTCCCTAGTAGAAACTTATCATCTTAAATGAACATCTAGTATTCCTATTGAATTTAATGAAATTCTTGTTGCATTTATTGAAATATATCTGTAATTCTCTTCCTCAGTATTTCAAACACTACTTCAGAGGCTGTTGGGGTTGGGAGTTTGCTGGGGGTTATGTTGGTGTTGTTTGGAATGAACAGCAATGGGTCTTGAATTTCCTTTTACTAGCCCCAGTAAGCTTCATATGGATATATTAGGCACATATTTGGTATATAAACATTATAGCTAAGTAGTACTAATTTATTTTTTTCTTAATGTTGGCAAGTTCTTCTCAGAAATATTATTTATATCTGATTTATTGATTTCTTTCATGGATTGGAGTTCTTCAGGATCACAACCCAATGAGAAAAAATCCTATTAAAATATATAGAGCTATTCATGTTATTAAAAATCACTCTTTTACTAAGTACTTATCTAATGAGCATCTTACAGGGTAAGGCCCAATCTGCATGAAAGCCTTTTCAGATAAATATGGAATATAAAGAAGTGAAAACATTCATTCATGGAAAATGTGAAGCTGCTAATTAACCTATGTGACTGAAGACTGCACAAAGAGCCCTAAATTTTTCACTGAAAAATCCTTGATTCTCAACGTGTAAAAAAAAAAAAAAAAAAAAAAAAAAATTACCAGACTCTGTAGATTTGTCAATTCTAAAAACATTACTATTTTACAAATAGATTATGTTTGCTTTAATTAACACCATGTTCTGATGACAACACACCATGCTCTCCATATGTTCCATTTTGACAATAAATGAGGCACTAACTCTTCCTGCTTGTAGTATTACGGCAGATGCTACTCTTACCATGCCTTCTCATACTGTCTTCAGTTTTTGTTTTGTCGGGTTTTTTTTCCTCTTTCTTTGCTTTCACAAAGATATTTTTTCAAATGTTTTATAAAAAAAAAATTGATTTAAATACGTAAATAGGGTAAGGAAGACATAAGGGAAAGGGAGGGAAAGAAAAGGGGAAAAGGGGGAAGACAAAAGGGATAAGGAGGAAAAGGTAAGGGTAAGGGAATAGGACAGGAAGGACGATGATGATTCAAGGCAAGCAAAAATGAATTCCTTAACCAAGGAATCTCTGCTCTCATTGTAAAGATAACAACCCTTGCATTCTGGTAAATTCATCTAACAGTGTTTTCTCATGAAAATAAATCAATATAAAAATAACCATTTAAACACACCAGAGGATGTATAGATTTGAAAACTGCCTTGACCATTACATACTGCTCCTATATTTTCTTCCTAGTATCACTGGAAAACCTAATGGTAATAAGAGTATTGTTAGGCATGTGGCTCAATTCCATTTTGAGGTTTTGATGGCTTCCTTAAGTATAGAGATTCCTTGGTTCTTGTTTGAGACGTGTCCTTCATAATATACATAATACTTATGGTTCTGAAGTGTGAAAGCCTTCTTACTCAGAAGAACTGAGGAAGACATGAACTTGGAAAAACAAAAAAAGAAATAAAAAGAGGACAACAAGGAATGGTGGGAAGATAATGACAATGCAACAGTAAGTGATTCAGATATTGGATCACTTGCAAAGTTCATTGAAGGCAAGGGCAATTTTTCCATTCATTTAAAGGAACTTTGGACGAGGTCCAGAGAGAAAGAAAATTAAAAGAAATGGAAAAAAGAAGGATTATATTAACAAATATTGACCAGAAAATTATAAAACTTTTTATAAGAATGGAAAAAAAAAATAGAAAAAAATGTTGCAAACAATACATGCACACTAACACTTTTAAAAAGTTCTACTAAAATCCTTACTGCTTATTCCATCATTTCTTCTGTACCAGTACAAGCAATAATGATTACAGATTTAGTAACATAAACATATCTTAGCAATTTGGTCACTTTTATAACCATGTTAATTAGAAAACTGTTTCTGATCTCAAAGTAAGACTGGAAATTTTTTTTTCTTTTTTAATTCAGTAAACATTAAAACCAAAGGAAAAAAAGTCTCCTTAATATCTAGAAAGAAAAATCTTAAAGGAAAATGTAGAAAAAGAGAAACATGAAATATAATGAAGAGGAGACATTCTCATAAAATGTGTTTTGTTCAAAATAAGATATTTTGATACTTTTCTTTTTGTGGTGGTTTGTTCATTTTGATTTCTAGAATCCTGTACAATGGTTTAGATTTTCAAAAGAAAAAGAGGAAAAAAAAGCATTATGAATCTTTGTGTTTCACAGTCTTATTTTTAAAAACATTATTCACACATTTTAAACTTTTTTTAATGACAAAGTCACCTTTAGAACCAAGTCACCCTATTTTGTTAGATTTATAAAAGACAGATTATGTAACTTTAAATTTGTATATGAAGGAATCCTGCCTATCACCCTGTGGTGATATCTTGTGGAAGAACTAACTTTGCAGGAGGTAATGGTAATGTTTCTACCACCAAACACTATCACACAGCTCTGTAGTCCACAGAGACTTTATGAAAAGGGAATGAAGGGTAATATCGAATTGCCCGAAAACCGGCAGGTCTGTTATGCTTTGGCCTCAAGGTGTGATTTCACATGTGATACTGCAGTGCCAGGACAGCCCTCACATGATTCAGCACACTCAAAAAAGGCTTACATCCCTGTAAAGACAACACTTGTGTGGCTCCCCACCTCATGGGCGCCCCTGGATGCTGGTTGTGGGCAGGACTGATTTGAAGGCTAAAATGACTCCTCTTGGCTGGTCAGGTGAGGCAGGTTTTGAGTCCGGTCACAGGGTTGTAACATGCTCTGGGACAAACAGATGGGGCTGGGGCTCCTCAGGGCAGGCACCACCCCACTGCTGGTGCAGAAAGGCTTCCCTGAATTTGGGCTAGCCAGCAAGCAAGAGCCACTTCTACTGGCAGCCTGTTATTGTCATGTGTCTGAACCATCTCCAAGGATACAGCAGCACGAAAACATAGCAGTAAATGTAAGGCACTATAACAGTAGGTAAATTTTAGTTGGTGACTGTGCAAATGAAGTTATCAAAGAAGCAGTAATGAACAGGTAAAAATACCTTATCCTGAACCGATCGGTATTGTTCTGTGGGAAGACATCATCAGAGACACCCGTGCCCTTTGGAAACTGAGACAGTGTCTAGACTTCAGCACAGTAACGAGACAGTAATTCAAATGGCAAAATACGGAATGCTGCTCCTGTAATGCTGTTCAAATCAATTAAAAAATGTAGATCAATAATGTCAAATTAAATTGCTTAGGCATTATTTAAAGGCTTCTCTTTTCCCAGCAGTCACGTGTTTAAGGACTGTCACAAATTGTTCCAAGCATTAGGAGCATCAATAAAACAAACCAATTTATTATTTGCAAATAAAAATGTGCTAAAATAACAGCTAAATGTAAGTAATATTAAATCATGCCCTGACAGCTGCATAGCTAAAAAATGAATAAAGCTTGTTCCCTTGTTCCCTCTGGTCCCAACCTGCCCTCTGCTTAGACTATTCTGGAAAACTTGACTCTGCCTGGGGCACTTGGACAGTCTTTGATTTTTCCCCAGTAAAGCCAAGATTTTCAATTCTTTGTTATACTGTCAGATGTGTTGGAAGGTGTTGCTGTAACCCAAAGTCTGACCTTTTTTCTAACCCTGGCTTTTTGTTTTTACTTTAGGCTTTCCAACTGTTATAGTCAAACTACTTGTATTATGGCTCCTTCCTTTTCTTTATACTTGGCGGAGTGCTTTCCCTATTTATCTGAGACTACACTTCTGCATTACTGTCAATTGTTATTATTCTCATTATCGTAAACCTAGGCATTATGGAGTATTTCATTGTCTGTTTTATGAAAGGGTGATACAAAGCTGTCAAATTTTACTCATCATGGCTACCATCTCCCATTAATTAATAAAAATGCTACTGCCTGCTTTTTTTTTTTTTTTCCAATTATGCTAACACCATTCATGACCACATAAAAAATGTCTCTTCCTCTTTCACCTGTGGCAGGGGGGAGAGGAGAATACAGGCTAGGTACTAGGTCTCTACGAGTTAGAGAGAAGCACTGCTGATGCTGCAGGAGAGTGTGTAAGAGGATGGGGAGGGATGATGTCCAAAACATGAAGTATAGTAAGCATTGCAGGTGGAATTCCTGAAGGAAGAAATGTTGGGATCTTTCTGCATACATGTTTAAGGTGGGACTTGAGCTTTAAGAGATTTCATATGTTTTTGGATGCAGAAGTTTTCCTTAAAAATAAAAAATAGAACAAACAAAAACAAAAACCTATAGAAAATAAAGGTCTCAAAGTAATTATTTTAGAAAATCTCATAACTTTTGAATCATTTCAAGACTCACAATGCTACTTTAGTTTTCCCTTTTGGATCACCTGTGATTGATGTTAATGGCACCAATTCTGTTCTCTTAAGTTAAGCAGCATTTGTAGGAGACAGAGACAAATTAATAAAATAAAATTGAAACAGAACTACTGCAAGAGTAGAGAACAGCTTTCAACAAAAGAGAACTCTTGCAGTTACTATTTATGAACCAAGATTAGATATCATTTAATCTCATGCCAGTGTCTTGGCACGTCTGTTGACAGGTTCCTCATTCCGGTTCAGATTTCCAGGGGTATTGCCTAGAGGAGACAAAAACGGTCCTTCTGCTTCTCACGGGAATCCCTGAACCATATGTTTTGCCCCTTACCTGGTTACTATTTCTTGTTCAAGTGTCAACACACATCATCAATGCATTAAATAGAAAGTTATTCTTCTAACCTGAACCTCCTGGTACAATTAGCACAGAGGCATGATTTTATTAATGTAATTACATTTCTAAAAGTCTAAAATCTCCATTGTACCGTGTGTTCTGGTGTACAAAACATTAAATATAAAACATTATCCCTTGGTTTTCAGCCTTCCCGTTTCCTTCTAAACAGCATGGTAGCATTCTCAGTATTTAAAAAAGACTTGCTTCAAAGGATGCCTTCTGAAGTTGCATGCAATTTTATGTCTGTGAATATCTTCCTCTTTCCTGTTTTGTGTAAATGCTTTCATGCTAATTCAGCTGGTCTTTCAATAAAGCTTTCCAAACTAAGAAAGAAAGTACAGTGTATATCCCTAGAGTTTTCAGGGACTTTTTAAGACACCTGTTTGTTTTTGTTTTTTTATTCAGAGAGCCTCTGGCTCTAGTTAGGGATGTAGGCCAGCTAAACTTTTTACACAGGTATATGAAAATGTTCCCTGTCATGAATGCAGGCAAGGTATTCTAAACGCAGAAAACATAATCCAAAACACAGAAATTCAGATCATGGCATTAGGAATTAATAATTATATGTACCATGCAAAAATACTGATAAACTTCTAAATTAGGAGATTAACCTGGTTACATTGAAAAGCCATTATGACAGAACTGCTGTGTATAAAAACAAACGCAAACCAGATAGGAACCTCTCTCCTTTTTCATCCTCTCAACTGCAACATCCAGCCTGTGGAATCTGATACAGTGAAATTTGATACAGAACTCAGATCTGACAGAGCTCCTTTTTTTTTTTTTTTTTTCCCTTCCTTTTGACAAGCACTTTGTTTATGTACAGCAGTAAAATGATTTGGGAAAACCATGCTTGTATTCTTTTTTCCTCCCATTTGCTATATACTTTTCCTTTTTACAGTTCTTTCTTTAGTCTTTGTAAATGTCATTTGTCAATGTACTCACCAGACTTGGAGAAGATTGGATATTACTAAGCAGCATCACCTTGTCAGAGCTGAAAGGGCTCCTTAGCCATAACATGTCTGATGGTTGGTAAACACAAAACACCAATCTCACTCCACTCTGGGGGCTGTTTCTCACACTACTACTGTTCAGTCAGTCAACCTGCAGGGAGTAATTAAGGGTGAGTACAACTGATGACAGCTGTGAAAGCAGCAGGGAACCATTTTACCAGGCTGATATTTTTCATTATTATTACTATTACTATTTTTATTATTTCTTTCCTCCCTGCTTTAACAAAACAAGTTGCTTTACTTCCCCTGCAGCACTGGTAGTCAAAAACAGTGACATGGAGGCAAATCAAGTAAAGGTCAGTCCTGTTAACCAGAGAAAAGCCTCAGGTCACCTGTTACCATGATCATAATTAAGCAGTGTATCTTGGAGCTAGTTAAAGGTTAAATGAGTGGAAAGAAGGGGAGTAAGTATGCTGAAAAACAAGAAAACAGAAAGGAATGTAATCTTTTCAGGAGGTCAGAGGTGAGACATGGCATGGTTAATTGTATGAGTGCACAGTCACAGGGTTGGAGAGCCCTCAAATGGGGTGCAGAAGTTCCCTGATGCTTCTGAAGTAGGACACAGCTATTGTGATATGGAAAAGAAATTAATTCTACAAAAAAAGTAAATTATTGTGTATCAATACATTAGTGCACCCCTTGATTAGACTTGCTAGACATTATTAGCTGATGAAAGGACATTTCCTTTTAAGTGCCTAGTGGACGGCTTTCTGGAGCTTTAACTAGCAGAGGAAGGCTACACTGAATTAAAAAGATGTGGATTTGCTAAAGCAACAGCTAAGGGGACTGCAGGTTGTCCCTCTATACACATAAACACCCTATTTTGTATTAACACAGTCTGGTATGTACATGCTCTCCTAAACCTGTGAGGTGTTAGCAGTTATGGATTCCCACACATACATCCACCCTCACAGAATAGCTGTGTCTCCTTGTGTGCTTTAGTAAAAATACTATGAGGCAGAGGGATATTGTTTGGTTTTGGGGGGTTGTTTTTGTATTGGGGGAGATTTTTTTGTTTGTTTCTTTTTCTGCTTCAGTGAATTAAAAAACCTAAGCAATGGCTTCTTTGAGCAGAATATGCCAATCATACCTTCTTTTAACTACTCTTGTGCTGCATGCCAAATCTTTATTGTGCCTTTGCCACACAACAGGCTATTTGTTCTAAAGCATAATCCTAGTGGGCCAAGGAACATCTATGCATCATTTATTTAATTGTCTAGATATATACATGTGCTAAGAAACCTACCTGGCTGATATGCTCAAATGCCCATGTCATGGCAAACAAAAAAAGCCCCAACAAAGCTAAACCTACCTAAGGTACAGCAATGCAAATTATCAGAGCCATTACTTGCAAACCAAACACCTCCATAAATTTCTTCTCCCACTAGCGATACTAGGTATACCTGAGACGAGCTGGAGCTAAAGAGATGAAAAAGTGAAAGGTACAACTCACAAAATTTTCTCTGCTTTAGCTGAAGTGACAGTGGAAAAGAATTTGTCTGTGGAAAGAAAGGGAGAGGAGCTATGGAGCTGCTGAGAGCAGCTGGAGAAGGGCAAAAGGAAGAATCAGATTGCAGTCAGAGTCTTTGGGGGAGTCTCTTCCTACCAGAGCTGAGTAAACCAAGGCTGGGGTGTTGCAGAGAAGAAGTTCAAGTTCACTCTGCTCCTGCTGTCTGTGCTGTTCAACCTTTTGCCATTCCCCATTCCATCTCAGCTACTTCCTGCATCCCTATATGCTTCCCAAGCCATCCCTTCCCAAACATATTCTGTGCTTGGCTTCCAACAGCCCTTTCCCCCATCAGTATGGCTATGAACCCTTCCCCTTCATGTCCTCCATGTCTTCCTGCTCTTGTAATAAAAGTTAATTATGCCTAAATTGAAGACAAACTTGTATCTTCAGGTCTAGACATGATCAGTTTAGAGCCACATACTTGGAAAGCAGAGACTTTGCAAAGACAATTTGCACCTGCAAAAGTACCTTTAACATGAGTCTCAATCACTCTTCTATCTTTGTTTCTTCTTTCCTCACAATCTAGAAATCACTTAGTACAGGTAAATAACTATAACCAGCTCCTTCTCTAGAAAGAATAATGTTTCTAACATCACATAATAGCTAGATAAAGCATAATTTCAGAGCGTCACATAATAGTTAATATGTATCCAAAAGAGACCATGTCCTTAAACCACAAATTTTTGGCTGGCATCACAGCAACTTTACCTTTTTTCATTCTGTACCTAGTGTGTAGATATATAACAACTGATTTATAATGTAATGTGAGGTCAGGGATGTCTTTTTACATATTGTTAAACATGACAGACTATTAGAAGTCTACTTGATAAATATATGTTTAGCTAGCTAGGTGCTTAATCTTTATTAATTTCCTTACACATCATTAGAAGAATATATAATTATTTAATAACTGGAGGCTGAGAAATATGTTAACGAAGTTAGAATACATAAAATTTAGGTACTGGGTTTTTTTTGATTTGTGTGATTTAATGTTTATTGAAGGAGATGATAAACTTTGATGTATAATGACAGTACCAGAAATTATATTCTCTGTATTTTAATCATAATAATTCTGCTGTTATTAACTTTTATCACATTATTTTCTTGAAACTAAAACAGAGTACAAAATCCTCGCTGTGCTCGAATTGTCAAAATTATTGAAGTTGTCCTGCTTGGGTAATCTAATTGTTGAAATATGGCCTAGAAAAGAGATATCATTAGCCCCATTTTTAGACAAAGCTTTGAGGCACACAGACATGAAAAAACTTGCAAAAAAAAATCCGAATACCAACCTCCTGAACTTTTAGTGTATTCAGATTTTTCAGGCACAATTACATCAGTACCTTGATAAAAAGACTCTTCTTCCTTGCAAGTGGAAGAGAAAACACTCCCCTTGTCCTGCTTCTTCAGGTGATTCAGTTTTACCCTGAAGTTGTCACATCTACCCACACCATTAAGTGTAGTTTAGACTTGGCTTCTCTTAATCCCTGGTGTGTTTACCCAGTGAATGGCTAAAACTACTGGTAAAGAATGATTATTTCGTTAAGTTCATGGTGTGGACATGAGTCCAGTGTTAACAGGATGGACATAAAACATTCTATGAAGGTCCCTGAAGAGCGCTCTAGAGAGATTAAGCCTTTTGATTACTCTCAGCTGTACCACTGTAGGAGAATACAGTTAAATTATTTTTCTGACATGAAAGGAAAACTTTTTTCTTTTTACAGAAAAGCTTTTAGAGCCTGTAATGCATAAATTATCAGAGCTACTTTCAGCACATTTTAATTTACTCATCATTTAAATGTAACAATTAAAAAAAAAAAAGCCTCTAACTGATCCTCTTGAGATTTGCATAAACCTGTTAAATACACAAACTGTCTCTCAGCTGAACTCCTGACTTTTAAGTTTCTTCTTTTATAATTTTTTTTTTTTAACTATAGCATCCCTGATAATAAGAATACAGAGACACTGGTTAAAATGAACTTTTAAAATTTTTCCAAAGACATTTCAGAGCCCAATATAAGGTAGCTTTTCCTTTCTCTCCAAATATGAATGTCCCTCTCTTTCCCCCTTCCATAAAACTGGGGTTCAGAGCAAGAAGTGAAGGAATGCGAGAGAGAGAACTACACTGACCTGATATGCAGCACAGTCAATATTAAGTCCTGGATTAGTGACAGGTTTAAGTTTCAATATTTCATGAGCCATCTGATGCTTTATCACATTAGAAAGAGGAGAGTCTTCCTTTGCAATAAGAGATAGTAATCCTTCCTAGGTCTGGCAGCCTGGAAGATATTGGGTCATAAAATCATGGCACTGGAAAGCAATCTTAGGTAATATTTAGAGGCCTGCACTGTTTGTTGTTTATAACCTTTCTCTCCCTCTCACCCTGCAGAGGGTTCAGTTCAAGGTTCAGTTTTGGTCTAGAACAAATAAAGAATAGCCATAAGATTCAAAAAGTTGTTAACGTTGTTCTGATGAAATATGCAACAGAAGAAAATTAAAACCAATGAAAATATACAGGGTTTATTAACATTTATGTTGCTTTATCTTTCCTCTTTGGAATAATGTTGACTTAACACATACCTCAAGGTGTACATGAACAAACACAAAGACACATGCCTAAACATATGCCTCCAGACACTAGCAGTCAAAAAATGTACCTCAAAAGAGAGACTTGAAAGACCTACATTTCAGGCTCAAAATTAATTGAATAGTGTTTAAAAAATATTAAGGTTTCACATCTTATACTCAAAAGTTAAAAAAGAAAAGTATCCTAAGAAGACAGGACACGGAAGTAAATGTCGTAGCAAGAGAGATATGAGAGATGAGCAGAAGCAGAGAACAGAAGGAACCAAAACATCCTTTTGCTTGTTAAGTGGAATTCATTCTGGAAGCACCAGGAAACATCAAACATGGAGCCTTTTGATTCTGTTTCAGCAATGCTGCTTTCCAGTTGACAAGCACAGTTGTGCGTACAGGACATCTTCTTTTTCAAAACTGAAGATAAGCAGATGGGAACACTAACAACTTAAATTTTAAAGTAAACTGCTGGAGTAACAAGAAGCATGGGATACTTCATGGCAAAGGATATTTTATTAAAATATGAAACACACATGAAAACATGAGCTTTAAGGAAAGTATTTTCTCAGCCACAGCAACTAGATGATATTGAAACTGCAGCATGATAATAGAATTTAAAAATAAGTATATATAATGGTAAGTAAAAAAAAGTAAGTTCATTCTTGAAATGCTGATTTTTTATGATTAATTTTCACATATAATTTACAAATATCATGTATAAGAAATATGAATTTCTCTATATACTTTAATAGACAAATTTAAAAGAGTAAATATTATTTTGTTATAATGTTGTATATATTTGTGTGTGCACTCATATGGACACATTTATGTATGTGTACAAATATTAAAGACCATTACATTTATAAAATATTTTAAATAATAATTTCTGCGTACAGGTTTAGGTATTCATTCTCTGTCAGAATGATAAGCAGATAGTCTCAATATATTTGAAAATGTAGTGAATCAAGTTCTGTTCTTGCTAACACTGATACACTTTCATTTAGATAAATCTGAAAAGAATTTCACCCCACTAATATATCTTTAAAGACTAATCAAGTAAATCTCTTTAATAACATTAAGCCGCATTTGGAAAGTTCACAATCCATAATTAGCTGTTTCTTTGAAACTGCTTGCTAAAAATGTAGTTTCGAACAGATTACAGTTTAAATCATACATGTGCATGGAATAATTGATTTGTCCAAACATGCCAATTTTAGACATTACTCACAAATGAACATTAAAATCCACATGGTTTAAGTATGTGTTTTGATATGAGCACTAACTATTAAACAGTAGCCTGATCTTTAAGAAAAATTGCATCTGATACCAAAATTAAAGAACAGGTTTTAAGATTCAGTCACCAATCTTTATAAAAGGGCAGAAAGAAAGGGCAAAACAAAACAAAATCCCTTGCAGTCACATTTTGTCATTCTCTTTTAACTATTCTTCTGGGTTTCTTTCCCTTACATTTAATTTTATTTCATTATATGTAGCAAGACTAATTTTTCAACAAACCATTTTGATTGTGCTCATTTATTTTGCCCCACTTTGACCATTAACTTTTTTTACCCTGAAGTATTTTGTAACAGAATTCATTTTAATTTAATTTGTTTTATCAAGCTAAGGTTTTCCAATGTTTTAAATGTAAAAGAGATTAAATAGTGTTACTTCATCTTGTGAGGTCCAGAGATCCTGCAGAATACTTAGATTTTACTAGTGATATGTGAAAAACAGATTTTTTTTTTTTTGGTATGGAACAATATTAATTCATTTGTTGCATTAAATGTTACTTTTTCTAACAATATTTATTTTTTAAAATGTTACAATGAGTGTAATTTTCACCTTTGCTCCATAGAAAGGCAATTGTAAGAATTTTCAGGGAAAAAATGCACTTCTTTCACCTAAAAACTCTCATAATGAAAATATCAGATTAGAACTGAAGTTCTGAATCAACAGATGGGGGGGGGGTTGTGTGGTTTTTTGTTTGTTTGTTTTGTTTTGAGGGTTTTTTTTAGTTGGTAAATGATGTGAACAATGATATAGAGACAAAAAGAGAATGTATTAGTTCTAGACTCCAGTCTTACTTGGATTATGTATCCCTTGTTTTGTTTTTTATGTTAGCTATGTTATATGATACATTACCATCTCAGTTTATTACCATTTTCATTCTTCTAGGAAGATCAGAGGAAGGGAAAAGGAGAGCTCTCATTTCTTTTCACCACCTTCTCTGCAGATTGGCTCAGTATTCTAGTAAAGAGGAGCTTAGCTTTGCATCTGGTGACTGGTGGCAAAAGGCCCTAGGTAAGCATGTACAACAGTCATCCAAACAGAAAAATAACGAAACAATTTGGGCAATAAGATCATAGGAAGAACAAAAAGGAAGACTGGGATTAGCGACAGCTCTGGCTATCTGCCTGCTATGTGTATTGGTGCCTTATATGTCTAATAAAAAAAAGGTGTCAAAATTTTTAATACAAAATAAGAGTATGATTTAGTAGGCATAATAGAGACAGAGAAATTATTCAAATGAAAGTGATTTCATATTAAACAGTGTGAGCTATTTGGGAAGGATAGTGTTAAAAAAGAGAAGTTATCCCTTTGCATATCAAGAGTGTGGCTGTTCCTTCTGAAGTCCAATATGCAGAGTAAGTTAGAACTGAAGAAAGTCTGGCTAATACCAGAAAGAAAGCACTAACACAGCTGGCAATATGCTGGGGATCTACTATAAACCTTGAAACCGGAATCAGCTGAACAAGGCTTACCAGTGATTTCCAGCACAGGATAACCGTATTAATTCAGAAGCAGAATCTGCAGGAATTGTAACTACAGAACCAACCATAAGAGTAATAAATACCTTACTTATTCTGCTCCCTATATTGTTATATTGTTTAATGAACCATACCGTTTGTGTTAGATGAATATAGAGTACAATACATTTTATGCATCTTGTGACTTTATAAGTATGGCGTATATTCAAAATATTAAGTAATTCATCTCAAGCATTGCTTCCTTCAGGGCAGCAGACCCCTGTATTGAGATGACTGACTTACTTTCATTTACCAAATTTACTTGATAGGGATTTTTCTAGCCTGCATACTGAAACATACAACTCATATTTCCCTGACAAGCAGTGTCAGATGAAAAAGCTTAAAACTGCCTGACTCATTCTTCTCTTGTTAAAAGAGATTTAACTATGGAGGCATCTGCTGAAAAACAAAATAAAGGAGGACAAATGCTGTCTAGCAAGTTCTTGTTACTAGTCAGTGACAACTTATTGATATAAAATCAGAGAAACTAATCTAGGTGTGGTTGTCACAAATCAGTTGGAAGGAGCTAGTTAAGAAGGTGAAGATGAGGGGCAAGACAGACAAGGGAGAGACCCTTGGACAGGGGTAAAAGCATAACAGTAAACCAAAAGCAGACATCTTCAAGGAACATCCAGAGAATGTAGGTGGAAATAATCATCTGCAAATATGCAGGATGTGGGACAATTGATTGTACTGTTGAAGAGGAACCAGACGTTACAGTATGTCAGAAAGCTGAGCAGGCATCAAGAAGGTGATGCTATAACACAAAAGGCAGAAGTCGTACTAAAATGCACAAACAAGGGGGGGGTATTGCCTGTGAAAAACAGAAAACAATCCATCTGTTTTACTACACAAGTTTGTAAGATATTGTTCACTGGGGAAAGTACTGCATTCAACCTTGGGAATCCCAGGCTGGGAGAGAAGTAGATGACTTAAAGAGAGTACTGAGAAGAGGAATAAGAATGAACACATGCTGAGAAAGTGTGACGTAAGTAGAAAGGGAAAAAAAAAACCCACAACTACTTGATCTAGAAAAGAGTAGACTGAAGAAGTGAGGAAAAGCCATCATAACAGTTTTCAGATACATGACAAGCTCCTGCAAAGAAGGGTGTCCTCTGTGACCTTCCTGAATGGCCCTCTATAAACAGTGTGGTTCCATGTCTGTGATGAATAGAACAAGAAGACTTGGAATTAAACTGCAGCAAAGGTCATTCAGGTTAGATCAAAAAAAGTCTTCATAACAGTAAAACACTGGTATGGATTTCCTGGAAATGTCATGACTACGTTAGATGAACGTATATGAAACAACACAGATATATTTGGTCTTAGCAGGTACAGGGGATGGACAATGTTACTACTGAAGCTATTCTCAGATTTATATTTTTGTATTTTTCTGGACTGACAGAGGTTCCAAATGGAACAAAACTAAATTTTATATATAGCAAATATTACAGATGTACAAGAAAAGCAAAAAATGCCCACAAATCTCACTGAATAAAATTCTGTAGTGTCATTTTCCAAATGATTGTGTCACCATTATGGATCTACATGCTGCACGTATAGAGTCCACATAGCTTAGCTGAATCAAAAGCCAACCAAGAAATACTAAGGATTTAGAGATATGCAACCAATTAATGTTTAGATTATGGAATTACATAATGGACTACTGAGACAGAGTCTCATCCAGGATAATGTAAATCATACCTGCACACAAAGGAAATCATGCTGCTCAACATTATTGAGTTACATGGGCCTCTGGAGTTTGCCACAACAGGTTTCAAGATGGAAATGCTCTTTGGAAGCTTTTCTAACATCTATACATCCTGCCCTGGACCAACTTGTTCACTGTGGGTGAATCTTCATTTTCCTACAAGGGAAGATATAATTTGCTATCACTATGTGCAGTCACTGGTTCCTTACACCAGTGAAACAAGAGAGCAGTCAGGGAAGAAAATGTGACTTCAAAAACACTGAGGCGTTTGAAGTGTCCTGACTTCCTCTATTGCTTGTTCTGATGATGTGTTGCTTTCGGAATGCACAAAAGCAATAGTTTATCTCCTGCACCTGTGATCTGCTTGACACAAGGAGCACTGATTAGCTATCAGGGAGCTATGAATCATCTCCCAGTTCTGTTGACCAGTTAATATTCACCTCAAGGGGAGGTAACATGCCACTGATGTGCTAATGTACATCAGAAACTTATGACCTGCCCATTCAGACAGCAGTACTCCCACTCCCATACCCTGCTTCTGAAATATTCCCTGTGCAGGAGCAAGGGAGTTGGTTCCATCAGCTGTAGAAGTGATGACTTTTCCACTGGGAGGATGCTTTGGTTTTGCTCCTTTCTGACCCAATTATGCTTCTTGAAGGCAGCCAATATGGCTGCATGTGTCTAAAAGGTACCTGCTGAGCTTCTAACAGACCGTCAAGGACTCTGAGCAGTCAAGGTCTGCTGCTAATGGTTACAATAGGTAACAGGTCCTCCCTTTGGCCTGCCACTTAAAGAAGGAAGAAGGAAAGCAGGTGACATTGAAAAACGATGCTTGCTGGTGCAGAAAAAAGGAGAACCACTGCTCTTAAATGGGAAGAGACAGACTGCTGCTAGAGGGGGAATCTGTAAAGGGGTCCTGAACCTGGATCCAGCTGCTGCAACTGGTAATATGGGACCACCCTGCTCCAGAGGCAGCTTTGCTGGAAAATAAAGGAAAAATGATTGCTTAAGGACAGGAGTTCATAGGTACATAGTACAGTTAGCTGCCTAACAGCTAACAGTGTTAAAAGTGTTACCTAACAGCGTTAGCTGTTACCACTGTTATGTTATGTCATATGTCTCTGAAAATCTCACCCTTACTCAGCATTGGTATGTGGTCTTGTGAAACGCCAAATATATGAAGCAAAGCATCTGGGGCGTTGTATCTGTTGTGTTTAAATTCAGAAATGTTCTAATAATTTATTAATTAAGTCTTACTAAATTGAGTAATAAGTGAGAAGAGCAGGGGCTCAATGATATTTTGCATATAAACCTCAAGTCCTTTGTACTTAATACTTTGGTTTGTTCTAACTTTTCCTTTATCCCTGCTGTCACCAACATGCATTTTAAAAGCTTGCATGGGATTTATACTTTTTGTTTCCATGGCAGCAATAAGACTGATCCCTCAGATATGGAAATCACCATTTATTCTGAAATTTGTTTCTTGGCAAAATTGTCTTGGATCAGAATCTTGCAACTGAATATGCAAGAATTTTATCTTTACATATATCATGTATAGATTTCTTTTTATATGTAGTAAAGGACAGAGACATTTGCCCTGCTTCTTGGGCTATCAATTGTACTAGCTGATGCTTTTGTTGTGCTTCAGTTTCTATCTTGAATTAGGAATTAACTATTTTGCTGACCTTTGGGCTAGTATAACCACATTTTTGGCTGTGCGGCTTGTAGCATTTCTGTTTCCAGCAAAATGAATGCAAATTTTGTTACTTCAACAGAGGAAAGCAAGAGCACATCTGGTATTTAGCGTATATGATCATTTTAGTTGAATGATGATAGACTTTGCAGAGAATTATTTATCTGGTTTTGTGGATTCATCTTCCAATCAGTTATTCAAAAAGTTACAGATTATATTTTTGTTGTACTTATATTGGGCCCCATTTTATTTCACAAAGCTCTTAATTAATCTTGCAAATCAATAGGGAAAAAAAATCCCTTCGCCTTGCTTCTAAGCCATCTATTTTGTTTGTTTGTTGTAATTCCTTCTTATCCTTGATTAAAATTGAAATCAGATCGAATTGACTGCAAGCATGAGGGAAATCAAGCTCAGACACCTGAGTAGAAGTGAAATTGGACCAGGAATAAGTGCTCCTAGGTTAGCGACTGCAGTGAGATAAGTGGCAGAGATAGGGGTGAAGAAAGAGAAGTTCTGTGACAATGTCCTCAGTGCTTCCTATGGCCAGCAGATCGGTCTTTTTTTTGTTCACTCTGTAGCCTTTCAACCTCTGACATAGTAATAGGTTAAGCTATGAAATGCCACTCATTTACATGGGGGTAAAATATTCAAATGACTTGCTAAAGGAGCTTAAAGCACTATAATTAATCCATCACAAAATATAATATACCACAAATGCTTTTTAAAGTTTAAGCTACTAATGACACTCAGCATGCATTAACATTTTCCCCATTTCTTATGTCATACATCAGTGGTTAGATAAACACTCTGATTACCATCAGTTTTATGTCACTTTGAGAGTCCAAGTTGATAACTGCCGTTAATCACAATCTCAGCAGCATGGCACTTTGAGCATCTCTACCACAGAGCTCTGACAACAGTGACCAATAAGGGAAATAACATGTTCTGGTGAATACAAAACGATATGCTTCATTGCTTTATACCCTCATAACATTTCAACCACAAAGAACCTTGAAGAACCATGAATATTAGGGAGGCTGTTTGTGTGCTTTGTACTCAGGATAGTTTTTTTCCCTTGGGAGCTAAAATACAAACTTATAGTGATTAAACTAAGAGTGGCTTTGTTCATTCTCATTCATATTGTATCAACTGTGATAAAAGCCCTCTGGCCTGTGAGGTCATGTATTTTCTAACTGAAAGTCAGGAAGAGATAAACTGTTGCAGGAAAAGTAAGCTGTGTGCTAACAAATAGTTAGGAAAAATACCAGTACTGGGAATATCACTATCAGGAATTGTTCATAACATAATTTTGGTCCTGATTCAGCAATTTTCACAATATTATCAGTTTGACAATGAAACAACAATTGAATATAAAGCTTCTGAACAAAAGACAAAATTCAGCATGAATTATTTCAAGCTTCATGATTTAATAACTTGTCCATGATTTTTTTTTTTTTTAAGGGGGGAAGGGAGGAACTGGTTTATGCTTCTTTGGACATTGAGCTGATATTACTGACTCTACTGCATATATAGATATTCTGAGCTATCAGATCTGCCATGATTTATCTATAAGAAAATATGAGTTCATTCACATGCATTTTGGTGACTACTTGAATGTCTATATACATGCTGTAGTTCCCTTAACATATGTCAAACCCATTATATATTTAAAAGACATTTTTTCTTGTTCTCTAACCACTTCTTCAACAGCTCAGATGGACCTATTAATAGGTCACTGAGGAAGTTACAAACTGAAGCAGTTAAACTGATGTTTCTCTGTAAAAGAGTGTTGTGGTTTAACCTCAGCCGGCAACTAAGCACCACACAGCCGCTCGCTCACTCCCCCTCAGTGGGATGGGGGAGAGAATCGGAAAGGTAAAAGTGAGAAAACTCATGGGTTGAGATAAAAACAGTTTAATAGGTAAAGCAAAAGCTGCGCATGCAAGCAAAGCAAACCAAGGAATTCATTCACTACTTCCCACCGGCAGGCAGGGGTTCAGCCATGCACAGGAAAGCAGGGCTCCATCACGCGTAATGGTTACTTGGGAAGACAAACGCCATCATTCCAAATGTCACCCCCTTCCTTCTTCTTCCCCCCAGCTTTATATGCTGAGCATGACGTCACATGGTATGGAATGTCCCTTTGACCAGTTTGGGTCAGCTGTCCCAGCTGTGCCCCCTCCCAGCTTCTTGTGCATCTGCAGCCTTCTCAGTCGGTAGAGCATGGGAGGCTGAAAAGTCCTTGACTAGTGTAAGCACTGCTTAGCAACAACTAAAACATCAGTGTGTTATCAACATTGTTCTCACCCTAAATCCAAAACACAGCACTGTACCAGCTACTAGGAAGGAAATTAACTCTATCCCAGCCAAAACCAGGACAAAGAGTTATACCAACATCATTCAATAGGGGTATGTCAATCATTATTAATGTAATTGAAAAAAATTGGGGAGGGAAGATGAAGTAAAAAGTTGAACTTTATTATAACTTTATATGTGTCATGTTAGAGAGATTCCATATGTAACATATGTAACAATTATTCTACTTAATGATAAAACTTTTTATTTTATAGACATAAACTATCATTCCTTAGTTTGAACATTACTGTTCATGTAAGATTAATGTTGCTGCATTCAACTTGAGCACAAAAAGTATAAGACAAACTTGCAGATTTCAGAGCTTTATGGAATAAATTTATGGGATGTATAAAAAGGCTGAAGAAGTAAGTGAAATTGAAATTCTTTGTCCTTGAAGGTGTTTAAAATAGGGATATATGTCTCTATGAATAGAAACTGACTTAGCCTATATTCAGTCTTCGTATTTTTAGGCAGGATATTAATTTTTTAGTTTTTAATATTTACAGCCATTCCTCTCCAATTTATGTGACTGACCTTCTTCATAGTTCATTAGTGTAGAACTTTTTATTGTCTTTTGAACTGACCATACTTTTGCCCTAACATAAAACTATAACAATTTTCACGGCCTATGATACTGAAGAGGTCAGACTAGATTAGCTAAAGGTCTCTTTTGGCCTTAAAAACCTCTTATGTAGCAGGTTTTTTTCTGGAAATGTCATAACAATCCTGTCTGTATGTTATTAAATTAAATTATATGCCTATTGAAAGCGAACTTTTTTCTTAAAAAGTACAACTAAATCAAAAATATTGCATTTAAACATATGAGGCAAATTTTGAGCACTCTATCTTATTCTTTTCTGACTAGGTTTTTACCTACTATCTGCAGTGACTGTGTTTCTTATAGGCATATGCTAGGGGATACATTTTGTGTATGAATCGTCTTCCTAGGCAAAGAAAGGCATGTACTTTCTTTATTGAAGTATTTCTTGGTAAACATTTCTGGTTTTTTTTATTTGGAGCTTTTTTTTTTTTTTGTAACATAGTGTTTTGTTTCAAGTTCATACGTACCTATGCATTTGTTTAGTTAGAAGGGTAAGGTTAGAAAAAAAAAAACCAACAAAGACAACACAGCCATGCCTCTCATCTGAGTAGAAAGTGCTAAAACACGTAACAAACTCCTAGGAAAATTTGTGTATCAGTAGGTTTCATCTCCTTCATAAGATGACTTTTTCCTCCTTGAATAAAAGGAGGTCATGCTGATCATGACCTCTGGCCTGGAGGGAGTATTTTTCACTGTTCTGAGCCCCAGATGTGTAGTTTTGTGATGATAAAGGCAAGGCCATAACTTCAATTCCGAAAAAACTACACAGTAGCACTCACTTTTTGGAGCCCTGTCCTCTTCTTCTGTCTTACCTTGCTCAGATTTCTTTCATTCATGAGCAAATCTCATGCAAACATTGGGTGAATCTTGAAGTAAATCATGTGGCTGCACAATGCAGCAGGCAGGCAGGCTTACATGGCACATCCCCTGGTCTCCTGAAGGTTACATGTAAATTTAAAAAATGTATCAATATTTGATCCTTGTAAGGAGCCTAGTAATAGGATATACAGGTTCCTATTACAACACAAGAGGATGGACCTTTATGGGGGGACCAAAACCATTTTGAACATATTTTTCCTTTAAAGGGAGGTGGTAGGATCTGCTAATCAGTCAGATCAAACACTATAAAGAGGATCAGGAAAGGAGAACAGATGTTTGCCTTTTTCTGCTCACTGGATGGATCATCCAGCAGTGCCATTTTGCTTCATTTCCTTGTCCTGGAACGAATCCCAGTTGTGCCAGATGCAGATAATTAAGTGAATACATGTAAAATATGCATTATATCACATCTTATATGCATATATAACTTTCATACAATATGAAAGGCAGACATTTGGCTAGCTTCTGTGTGGGTATGCTCATTCTGCAGCTGAAATCTACTCTGTGTACATCAAACTTACCTTTTTGAGCTGTGAATTTAGTGGTCCTACAACTGAAGGCAGTGACAAAAGTACAAGTTCTGAATTAGGAACGATTAGCTCGTTTTCTGTCTCTTTCCACTATACCACAGAGTATGTTCTTGAAAAGTAAAGATATATCAAATAAAAGGTATTTTAGGGATGTATTCACTCTTGTTTTCCGCTGCATTCAAAACATTACTAAATTTTCAATTTTAATTTTGCAGTATTCTGAATTATAAGGAAGAAAACATAATATAAAAATGCTAGATAAAAATAAAATGAAATTTTTTTTTCAAAAAATTTCCCTTTACAAATTAGAGTTGGCGAATTCTTATATTTTTTTAAATTAAAGTTCAGACTCTCATAAATGTATTATTTAAAGTACAGAGTGGGGAAAAACAAAACAAAACTTACCACCCCCCCAAAAAAAAAACCCAAACCAGAAACCTCTTAGATATTGAACTTTTGATTCGGTGTAAAAATATACTCATTTTTCCTGAAGTTCTCAACAAAGTATAGGCTAAGGAACAATGAGATTGCCTCACAAAAAATCATAAGAAAAATACTACTTCAAAGTTTTGCCAAAACGTAAAGATTTTTGAAAGTTTTGTGCTTGCATTTGTTTTGACAGTTTTTGAAATATCATATTGTTGTGACTGTGACAGTATTGCTATGTAGTTATTTTTTTGTCCTAACACAGATGTTTATTATAAGCACTAATAGTTTTAATTTTAGTTTGTTGATATTCAAAGACCTTTAGGTGTCTCATGTAAGACTATTTGTAACCTTACTAAAGATACACAATCACCTTTGAGTCCATTCTGTTATGCGGGGTAATTAAGCACAAACATTTGACAATGTTTTTATTTTAATCCAAATAACTTTACATGTCTGAATTATCAACCCCCAAAAGTAAAAAATATCCTCAGGCCGTCATTCCCATTCTGCCTAACCTGGGTGCTGGAGGATTTATTGAAATCCCCTATTAGCAAATTCTTGGATTATATACCTGTGCCTCAGGTACTTCTGTGCTATCCAGTTTTCTGCATCTGTGGATACTCTCTCAGGAAAAAAATCCAAATTCAAATCCGTGTCTTATGATGCCTTAATTTGTTAGTTGTCTGAAACAGTTAAGTATTTAATAAAGATCAAATTAAAAGGTGACATTTTCTAGCTTTTTCACTATCTGTGCTGAAGATTCCTTGAATGCATCTTTGCTAAAGCAGAGGATTTGGCTCACAGATTTTTAAATGGTGTGAGCATTTTGGTTCTAAGTATTACTATCTGTTCAAGTTGGATTTTTTGGGAAGATAAGTTTTCAATGTGTAATAGGGTTTTCTAGGTGACATGATCACTGCCTCTGTGGCACTCCAAAGCACTATTTGGTTTTGTTTGGCTTTATCAGTGCTGTGCATTCAGCTGTCTACTACTCCTGCATTGATAAGCAAAACACTAAATGAAGCTTCGTGTGGAAACCATTAGAATTTAAGATCACGTGCATGAACTGTACTGTTGGAAATGCTATCTATCAAGTGATACATACCTTGCACTTCAGCTGCCCTCTTTCAACTACCGTTCTTAATATCTGCGATCCTCTGCAGCATAACTTAAGGGTTTTCTGTCAAAGGACATTCCTATATGGTCATTTTTCCCTAACCCTAGTAAGTTGTTTCTCACACTTGGTATGGTATTTCACCTTTGAAATAACACATGCTGCAAAGGAATTGAAAAGAACAGGGTTTTGTGTTTCAGCTGCTGCCAACCAACTGCTCATTTTTGATTCTGTAGAGTGTGGTAGATAAAAAAGATTCTATAAAATGTTTTCATTTCTCCCCCTTGAGGTAATCACCATCTGGTAAAAATTGATAGAAACAGGGCTGTTTTAAACACAGTAGAATACTAGTTTTACTTGAGCTTATTTTAAGATCCAATGTCTGTTAACACCTGATAGGGCTGTAGTAAGTTGTTAAAAACTAAAAAAAAAAAATAAATCACCAACTCCTCAATTTGCCATATATAGTAGAAAATATTAAATGAATGAACCTTAATGGCTAGTTTTCTTCTTGGGACACACTCAGGTATTCCTGTACTTCCCAAGTTCCCCTCATTTCTGGATGTCTAAGGAGTAAATTGTAATCTATGTTACTAATAATATAGCCAGCAGAAAGGATAACATACAAACAAAAGATTTGACTATGTCTTTCACTATAGAAATACCGTATACAGCAGCAACATACATTAATACACACACTTTCTATATCTATGTATGGAAAAATAGGCAATGGATTTCAGATGCCATGTTTTCATAAAGAAAAGATAGAAATCAGTTAAGTTTACACATTTTCACCTCTTCACATTCACAGGCAGTGTTATTGCATATATCTTGAGAGCTGAACAAAAATATTCATTGTGTCTGAAGGACACTATGAGCTATTCCTCTACATATACATTTCTCCACATAAGTTATCTGTGGAAAAAAATCAAATAACTTTTCTCTAAAAAATGCAGAGGAGAAAGCCTATGATATCAGCTTAGTCAAGTGACAATAAGTTAAAACACATTCTTACTTTACTGAAGGATAATGTTATCACTGTAGTGCTTTCAGTCAGACTAAGATGATTCATCCTGTGTATCCTGGAGCATTAGTAGTGAACATCACACTAACACTTCTAGCACTTGAACTTTTAGAACTTATGTTCAAAACTGTTGCAACTTTGGCAACAAATACCAACAATCTATCTTGGATATTCTTCTATTCTGGACAGTTAGACCCTTAAATTTGGAGTGATTTATTCTGAGCAATATATAATTACATTAAATACAAATACAAACATAGAGGTTAAAGTAAACATAGACATAAAGCCTCACTTTATAAAATGTTATCCCACCACATACCTTATAATATGTCAACATGACTTATCTTTGTCATCCTCATGCTACTTGGTCTGGTAGTTCTTTATCCTGAAAAAAACCCCTACTGAAGTCATTAAATTCACCTGAGATTTCACCTCCAGAAATAAAGGCCAATATGTTTCTCTTGCATTGGTAATGAACATGTACTTACAACACTTACAAACCAATATTAACAGAATCACTTCACTGTATTCATTCTTCCAAAACAAGTCTACTGCAAAACTTCAAAATTTACTCTTTCCTTTTCTGAAGCACTGAGATACACACACAGAGGCCATGTTACAGTGACTGCATAAAGCGAAGTCTCTTCTCCAACCCAGAAACCAAGATAATTGAGCAAAGGTGCATTTACAGAAGACTGACAGGAAAGACTGCAGTGTGAGAGAGATCCATTTCTTATTTTAACCATTTTTCCCTGTGGTATCTTGCTTAGCTGACTAAAGAATGTTTTGATCTGACTAAGTTTTCTAAGTTACTGTAATTATTTGTCTTTAAAGGCTTTTGGAAAACACAGGGTTTGTAGGTATCAACTCCATCATAGCTGATGAAATGTCAGAGGCCAGAGAAAAGTAGTATCGCCCCCGCCATGATTGTGTTCAGCGCAGTGCAGAGTAACAGCAAAATCTGTCACTGTGGGGCCAAGGCATAGCTTTCCAACTTATTCCCTTTCCATTTAATTTTTTAAATTTTATTTTAAATTTTTTAAAAATTTTATTTTTTTTTCCCCAAAAAAACCCCAAACAACCAACCAAACCACAAACCCTCAAAAACACTCATAGAGAGCAAGGGAACAGAATGGACAAATGACTTCCCAGCAGTCACAGAAGGGAAGGTCAAAACAGATGTGTGAGTGCAGGTCTGCCAGAACCTGGGGTTAGCATCACTACTGCAGGAGAAACCATCCGCTCTGCAAGAGAGATGGTGTAATGTTGATTGAACATTCACTCTGTAGAACACCTACATTTTATAGTCTGCCATGACAGATATTTTCACCTGGCTTTCATCAGAAAAGCTTGATTTTGAAGCCTTTGTTCCCTTTATTATTTGCTTTTTGATTAAACACCGCCCATTGTTATATATTCTGAGAAATGGTGGCCCTGCAGCAGTTGTAAATCGATAGCTAGATGTGGAGGAATAGGAAGGGGGAGGAAAAAAAAGAAGAGGAGGAAAGTTGCTTACAGTTAAGTGAGAAAGAAAGTTAACAAAAATAGGTCAGGCAATTTCAGCCCTTTCTCATATGAAACAAATGGGCTAATCCTAAGTAGGAGTCACACATCAGGATCTTCAGTGTATCTAGGGCTCATCAGGAAGTGGCATATAAGTAGCAATATAAAAATCCTTTTTCACTGACATCAGGAACAGTTTGCAGGATAGTAGATTATCCTGCAAAGAATTTATATTACATCTGGCTTTTTACCTAGGATTGAATAAATATTGCAGAAATTAAACTGATCTGTTATCCAGGTCATGTACTCAGGAATGACTAAGCTGAAGAAGTATATATGAAAATATCAGAATTTTTGTTAATGATCTGTAAAACTGTAATCTAAATAGATGAAAAAAAGAAAATAGAAGATAAGGATTTTTTTCACCTCAAAGGACAATCACTTTAGCTGTGTAGCTCCTGGAAACAGAACCTTCCATAATCTAATGAAACAATGTCCAAAGTGACTCACTTAAAAAGTCTACAAATTGAAATCCTACTGAAACTCCTACTTAAATGTCTGCTGTAATTAAACTCATCATGCATTTAAAAAAAAAAAAAAAGAAGTATTTAAAACAGAAGGGGAGGAAACTTTCAGATTCAAGCAGATAAATAGAAGACATTCAAGCAGAACAAAGTTACTATTCAGGAAAGATTTTGCTAGTTGTATTTGGATCACAAGCTATAGCAACTGTTAGCATGTGTCACTGCCTCTAATGGTATATGGGTTCAATCAGAGCACATAGAATGCCAGATGGGACTGGAGGAAGCTGTCAGCAGAAAAAAACTATGCTCTCTGATTTTTGCACTCCTGTGCAAAAAGCTACTATTGTCAATTGTTTTTTTCTGTAAAGCCAATGCTTTTGTTATAAATCTTGGCATGACCTGGGATTACAAAGCCAGTAAGCACCAGATGGCTGAAGAGATTCAGGCCAGGTCTACAGCCTCCTGCCAGCCTTGTTTCAGCAATCAGGAGTATGCAGAAATATGATCCCCGTTCAACACATCTGGATGAACAGATGCTCCTCATGTGTAAACACAGTGAGTACACTGGCAAAACTGTAGCATGACTGGTGGTACAGATGCTTGAGGAAGTTAAGGAATGAGATTATTAGACCTGTGCAAAGCACAGCATTGCTGAAATAGAGAATAGCTGTAATCTGCCATCACAAATTAACGCTAGTGTAGGCATTGCTTTAGATGTTAATGAATATTAACACCACATCAAGATTACTTTGCCATTCATTAGGCAGCTGCTAATATGAAATTATGTCTTTGCTCAAGCAGAAAAAGAAATTATCTTGACCACTGAAAAAGATGGCCTTTCCCCAGAAGTTTGAAACCTGAATTTCTAAGAGCCAGAAGAAAGATTAAAACCACTCCATGGTGAACACACTGACGATCTTGTGAGAAGTTTCTGCAAGAATGTAGAACTGAACTGAGGTTGCCTAAATCCTGTTCTAGTATCCTGACACAAGGCTGTTTTGCCTCATCTACTGACATGAAAATAAGTTGAAATGAAATGTTTCTTTCACCCTTTTTGTGTGCAGGTGGTTCTTATTTCCATGATCTGTGAGGATATCAGATTATTTCTTTTTAACAGAAAACAAAAATAAAACCTGTCATTTCTCTGAGAGACAAGGTAGGTTGTGCTATGCAACAACATGCCTCTTGTCCAGTGATAAATGCCAGCAGAGTAAGTTCCCATTTGTCTGCAGTATGTCATGCAGTCCATCCTGTAGCTGAAAATTTCTGATGAACTTTAGCTTTTCCTTGCTTTTCTCTAGTCTTCTTCATAGAGCCCCACTCATGCCCTGTTGTGGATTGCTTTTAGGAGATCTTGTGGGAAACGTGTGATGAGGGTGCAGAAGATGAAGGAAGAAAAAGTACTGAGTGCCCAATAAAAGCAACAGCTGTGAGGTTGGAAATGATTCTTTAACTTTTGTGTTTGCTTATTAGAATAATAGAATATTTCAAGTTGGAAGCGGCCCATAAGGATCATCAAGTCCAACTCCCTGCTCCTTGCAGGACTACCTAAAACTAATCCACATGACTAAAAGTATTGTCCAGATGCTCCTTGAACTTTGGCAGGCTTTGTGCTGTGACCACTTCCCTGGGGATCCTGTTCCAGTGACGGACCACCCTCTCAGTGAAGAACCTTTTCCTCATGTCCCATCTGAACTTCCCCTGATGCAGTTTCATTCCATTTCCTTGTGTCGTATCACTGGTCACCAGAGAGAGGAGATCAGCACCTCCTCCTCCCCTGCCCCCCTTGAGGAAGTTGTAGACTGTGATGAGGTCACCCCTCAGCCTTCTCTTCTCCAAGCTGAACAAACCAAGTGACCTCAGCCGCTCCTCCTAAGTCTTGCCCTCGAGACCTTTCACCATCTTGGTCGCCCTCCTCTGGACACACTCTAATAGGTTGATGTCCTTCTTATATGGAGGCACCCAAAACTGCACACAGTACTGGCGGTGGGGCTGCACCAGTGCGGTGTAGAGTGGGACAATCACCTTGGTTGGCCCTTGTGGCTGCCAGGGCACACTGTTGAGTCATATTCAACTTGCCATCAACCCAAGCCCCCAGATCTCTTTCAGCAGGGCTGCTCTCCAGCCTCTTGTCCCCCAATTTGTACGTATAACCAGGATTACCCTGTCCCAGGTGGAGAATCCAGTGCTTGCTCTTGTTAAATTTCATACGGTTGGTGATAGTCCAGCTCTCTAGCCTATCCAGACCTCCCTGTAAGGCCTCTCTACCCTTGAGGGAATCCACAGCTCCTCCTAGTCTAGTATCATTGGCAAACTTAATGTACATTAGATTTCTGCATTCAGATCATTTATAAAAACATTAAAGAGCACTGGCCCTAAAATTGAGCCCTGGGGAAACTCACTGGTGACTGGCTGCCAGCTTGTTATAACCCCATTTACTGTAACTCTTTGAGCCCGACCTGTCAGCCGATTGCTCACCCAATGTACTATGGACATCAAACGCATTTAAGTGACACATCCAGCTAACATCAAGCTATTTTTTTTTGAGGAGTTTCTGGATCCAGTAGGCAGAAACAGGTGAGGCTGCTGCAGCTCCGTGTCCCCAGGTCCAGTCAGTAGTGAGGCTGAGCATGAATACCAATAGGCACAGTCACACTGTACCCAATATACACATATATACACAGCTGGCCACACAAATTAAGACACACTCATACAAACACAGATGATGCAATTGGACTAATCATGTCGCCCTTTATGGCACTTCAGGACGAAGGTACATTAGTGAGAAACATATACATATATAATGAAACATATACATATATAATCCACATTATATATGTATATATGTCCTACCTACTAAGGACAGTAGCTGTCCCTAGGCAGTCAGCCTGTCTTGCAGTTGTTCCCTCCAGCAGCTGACTCTCAGACCACATCAGTCCCCCTGCTATTCAGCCCAGATTTATAGCCACTCCAATAACTGGCTCCCAAGCCACTTATCCTACTCACTGGGTATCCCAGCTTGATGCCAGCTAGTGATCATGCACGGACGTACATACCTACACAATATGCACACACTCTGGTCTTTCCAGCCACTGGCACTATGGACACACAGGCGTTCTGACCCCTGGTCCCATCCTAGTTGCCAACACTCATACACCCATACACACACATGCACAGAGATAGAGAGTCCCTCACCCAGGAAAACAGCTAGAAATGACATTTAATAAGAAAACAGGACAGACTACGTTGATCAGGCATAGAGCATGGCCCGACCAGGATACCTGTTTACATGTGACCAGCCCATTTTATCCCTTTGTCCCATGCTTATTCCTCCCCAAAACACCTTGACCTTTCCTGCCTGTGATTTCCCCCAGTGTGACACCTGGATACTGGGGTTGAGGCTCTCCTGGGACAACCCTAACAGGAGCTGGGGCTTGTGTCTCTGATGGGGTTATTGGGGATCCCCCAATTGTCACTGTGCCTCTGTGCTGCTTTGTGTGTGGCAGGATGAGCCTTAACTCACATAAACACGCTTTTTTCATTTAAAAATACAGATTTATGACTGTAATGATGGTTTGCCCCAGCCCGGACTAAGACACTTAATAATTCTATAATCATCTTACAGAACTTATCAGGCTGCCTGACTCTCCAAGCAGTGTTTAACAAAACTGTTATCTTTTGTTACAACTAGCTCTAGCCACTCTGGGTAGGAGTTGTAAATCACCTGGAAATACTCTTTACCTAAAACCAACATAATATATTGAATTTCATATAGAAACACACTTGTGCATGTATGTGCTAATCTCCTTCAATAAACAGCTGAAATGTTTTAGACTATTTCTCCTGTGCATTACATATTAATGGAAGGAATAGTACTATCTCAGTAACAGGTTCAGAAGGGAGAAAAGGCAGAAAATCTTATTGAGTTGCCTTTGCAAATCAGAAATATGGTGTGGGGGTCTCTGCCCATTCTTATCTGCTGTAAAAAAGTGGAGATGATGGACTATCCCAGCAATGCATTAATAACAGAGGTAGCAAGTCTGCATATGTTCCATTTAATTCATCATCTTCTTTCCTACAGAATATAATTCAGGAGGATGAATGTCCTGTCCTAGTCAAATGAAATATCATTTACAAAGCTTCTTATGTATCCTATCTCAAGGGACAGGACTGTTGTAAGGAGAGGCCTACCATTGATTAAGCTTTAGAATATTTCAGTACAAAGACAAACGTATTTCATATATAATTTGCATTACCAAGACTCAGAGAAAATCCAGTCTTGTGTAGCTTAGCTAGTATCCAATGCAGACAAATTTTTAAAATTTCATTTAAATATATGATGATTCCTTAATAGAAAAAACAAACAAACAACCAAACAAAAACCATTTATATAAGCTCATATCAAACCAAAAGAGGCCATCAGTGTCTTGTTTTGATACTTTGGACAATCCATGCATATCTGCACATCTCATAAAATATCAGAAAAGAATTAAGGCAATAGCACTGCACAATATAGATGATATGTAAACCAGGGAATGAAATCCTGACTCCACTGACACCTGCAGGGAAACTCTACTAGCTCCAGAAGAGCTGAGGCTTCACCCAAAGCATTCAAGAGTGACAGAAGCTCTTCAGCGCAGCACTTTTCAAAGTAACATATGCAAGTCATCACTACACTGTCATATCCTCTACTACTTTTTTTGAAAACAGATCCCACTTACGAAGAGTACTAGAAGGGAACAGGGAGGAGGCAGTGCCCAAATGTTTCGTGAAATCTGTCTTCAGTGGCCCTTGGATGCCTTTAGGTTCTCCATTGACGCAGTGGATAACAACAGCACATTTCAGAGAATGTATGGACCCCGCTATAAGACAGGTCACCTTTCCTATGGGCCCCATGCACATCAGAAAGCCTACGTACAGAGAAACAGCCAATTACAGAGCCATGCCCAGCTATCTCCATGGTTCATCTTTACCACTTCTCAAAGCTTCCACTAACCAGTCCTTAACTCTGACTTTCCCTCATTTTACAGAGATGCAGGCTGTTTTAATGAAAAGCCTAAGACTGGGCTATGAAATGCATGATTGCATAGAATAAGTGGTCCAGATGTCATCCAGCCTGTTTCCTTTGGGAAAAAGAAAATGTTAAAAAAAAAAGAAGTAGTCATCAGTGTTAGGTAGTCTCAGAGAAATAGCTCCTATAGATTCCCATTCAATTTGGTTTCTCTCTAGTTATTAGGAAGGAAAATTACTCACTAATATGTTTTTGAGCAACAAAAAGTGACTTCAAGAAGAGTATACAGTATGTGATTTTGTTCCTTTTTAATTAAGGTTATTTTCCCTCCTTTACCTATTAGAGAAAGGATAAAGCACAGAGTGTCACCATAATTAAGAAAATAAATGCATCAAAATCATACATACTAATCCCAAAGCAACATTAATGAATCTCAACAATTTTTTTGAGAACCCTAGTGCTACTGGACTAATAACAACTCGTGTAAACTGTGCTTGTGGAAGTTACTGGAGCAGTAGTAATCCCTACCAGCTAGGAACATGGCCCACTCTGTTTCATGTTATTACTTTCTATATCTAAACTAGTGCCAAAATATTTCTATCAAGAGCTTCTGAAATGGTTTCAGATGATTACTAACATTCACAAATGTTTTTAGAGAAAGCTAATGAAAAGGCAATATGACAATCGTTTGCTCATGTTAAAAAAATAAAAATCCTTTCTATCCAGTCTCTTTTAAGGAAACATTCTCAGTTTGCATAAATTGGTACAGATGATGATTAAGCTGTACTATTTATTCCCTCTCATTTTTTCTTAGGCAACTTTGAGTTCAGTTTTCCTTGATTTTCCTAGTCTTACACATCAACTTTTCTTAAAGGCTAATTTTATTTTCTTTTTTTACAAATGGTGGCACCCTTGTTGTGTCAGGATCATCAAGCTCGAGAAGTGGGCCTATGTGAACCTCATGAGATGAGGTTCAACAAGGCCAAGTGCAAGGCCCTGCACCTAGGTCTGGGCAACCCCCGCTGTCAATACAGGCTGGGGGATGAAAAACCTGAGAGCAGCCCTGCCGAGAAGGACTTGGGGGCACTGGTGGATGAAAAGTTGGACATGAGCCAGCAATGTGCACTCACAGCCCAGAAGGCCAACCGTATCCCTGGCTGCATCAAAAACAGCGTGGCCAGCAGGTCGAAGGGGGTGATTCTGCCCCTCTACTTTGCTCTGGGGAGACCCCACCTGGAGTACTGCATCCAGCTCCGGAGCCCTCAGCACAAGAAAGACACATACCTGTTGGAGCAGGTCCAGAAGAAGGCCACTAAAATGATCAGGGGCATGGAACACCTCTCCTATGAAGAAAGGCTGAGAGAGTTGGGGTTGTTCAGCCTAGAGAAAAGCAGGCTTCGGGGAGACCTTCTTGCAGCCTATCAGTACTTCAAGGGGGCTTATACAAAAGATGGCGGCAAACTTTTTAGCAGGGCCTGTTGCGACAGGACAAGGGGGAAAGGCTTTAAACTAAAGGGGCGTAGATTTAGACTAGATAGAAGGAAGAAATTTTTTACGCTGAGGATGGTGAAGCACTGGCACAGGTTGCCCAGAGAGGTGGTGGATGCCCCATCCCTGGAATCATTCCAGGTCAGGTTGGACGGGGCTATGAGCAACCTGCTTTATTTGAAGATGTCCCTGCCCACGGTAGGGGGGTTGGACTAGATGATCTTTAGAGGTCCCTTCCAACCCGAACTATTCTATGATTCTGTGATTCTATGATTCTCTGTTGACAAACCAAACCGTAAAGAATAACAAAACCAAACATCAAAAGCCAGCACAATGATAGTTAAAATTTTGCTACACAAACAAGTACCGTTGTTTTATAAAATAAGTGGAATAGTTCCTGATCTCCAAAGGCTGTGTTCAATCAAGATTTCTTATGGCTTAAACATCACAGAAGCCAACACATGTGTACAAAGGCCAAAACTGGACATCCATCAAAGACACATTCCATCTCCTGGCAATCCCAGTGAATGAGACAAATTTCAACTGAACTAATATTTGCTTATATATAAGGTGATGTTTTTAATGCAGAACATCAACAAAGTGAATTGGAGAAGATGCTGACAATCACAGATTACACTATGCAGTTTCATACAAGAGGCATCACTGGCTCCATCATCAGCAAACTGAGAAAATTAAAGAGAGACAATGAAGAACTGGACTTATGTACATTCTGCAAATATCACAGTGGAATAAGTTGTATGACACAGTAAAAGATCTTTGTAGTAAGTAAAATTTTTCAAAGAAATTACTGGTTTAAACTTAGAAAAAGGTTGGACCTGTGTATCAGGGAAACACTGCCTACATCTACACTAATAAATTAAATTATGACAAGGCTGTTTCTGTACACAGGAACTCAGTCACCTAAGTTGTTAAAATAGTTCCTGCTGTTGTTTTGGCAGGAACTTGCAGGCACTTTGCTTGTGGAGATATCTTACCTATGAGAACCTTTTTCTGGGTAGTTTATTAGCACGGACATGGGCCATTATGTGCTGGTTCATCTCAGTAAATGGCCTTTGGCATATTTCATTTAATAATATAGCCATACATTCTGTAATTCCTACTTTGTTCTTTAATTCCATACCCAATTCATCAGGGAACAATCATATGATCAGGCTGTGTGTGTGTGTCTGCCTGTTACATCCTACAGATTTCAACTAAATTCAAATTAATTATCTGAATGATAAGTAAATCCCTACAAGTTCAAGGAAAACAAACAAATAAGTAAACAAGTAAGACCTAGAAGTGCCTCCTTTTATGGAAAGTTTGCAATACGAGTTTACCCCTCACTGACACTGGAGAATCTGCATAACAGATCAACTTTGAGAAACAAACCCATACAAAATTTGGCTTCATTTACATTTCTGTTTACTGAAATGTTCATTGATTATTTGTTCCAGTATCTTTGAAAGAAGTAGATTTAGACTCTCCAATTTTTAATTCCCCATTTTATTCTATCCCTTTACCCTTACCACCTCCAGGCATTTCCATCGCTCATGCTGTTTGGGATTATTTCCAGATCAAGTCATTCTTTGAGATTCTAAGCGGATGGTATTTTAGGGAGCTATAGTCTAATAACTAAGCTCTTGAGTAGACAGTCCTGTGGTAATTTAAGGGAAACTGTGATGATGTGTCCTTAAGATGAATGGCACTAATAGTCCCTGTACTGTTCCAAGCATAGGGACTCAAATCTGACAGCCTGGGATCCTGTCTGTGTTTACATATGATTCTTTATGGATTTTCTCTCCCCTCCATACTCAAGATCTATGAGTGATGTAATGCTTAATCATATAGAGCATGGAAAAATAAGGTTAGAAAAAACAGCAAGAGGCAATCTACTTCATTTTCCTACCCTAACTTCACCTGTGTTGATCCTGAGAGACATTTATCTGACCTATTCTTAGAGGTCTTCAGCAGTAGAGATTGTACAACCTCCTATTCACTTTTCTACCACCTGTGCTGAGTAACTGCTGAAATGCTTTTTAAATTGAATATCCACATAGCACTGTGTATGCTGAAGAGTCTTACTGTTTCTGTCTTTCAATTATTAGCTCCTCAGAACTGAGATATTGACTTTACTGAATATATTCTGTCTGTTGGGGAAAAAAAAAAAGTGTATCCTTTAATGTTAATAATAATGGGACAGGTATTATATTATTGTAAGTCCTGAGTAACTCCTGTAAGTTTACAATGGTGGAACTGATATCATCATTTACAAAGGTATAAATGAGAAAATACTGTGGCCCAGAGATCTTGAATGCCTAATTTCTTTATATGCAGCTATTTGAATGCATGTTAAAAAAAAAAAAAAAAGTCAAGAAGTTATTTTAATTGCTGTCAAAGTGCTGTTTTTCACGGAGTTTACCTCACTTTAGCTATTTACTATGCACATCTTATCTATGGGTCCTTAAATTTAGAAACAGAAATTAGAAATGTTGATACAAAGCTGCACAGCACTCACATTTTGGGGAAAAAATACATTCAACCTGCATTTGCTTTAGCCTCTGTGGGACACTGAGACACTTGTCAAAGCCCAACAGGTGTACTGAGCTTCAAGGATTCATAGGATTTAAATGACTTGCTCTGGGGGAAATCAAGTGTGCAGGAGAACCCCCAGGGTCCCACTGTCTAATTAAAGCGAGCTTTCTTCTTGATCATCCTCGTGTAAATATATAATAAGCCATCAGACTAGAATCATTCTGTTTACATATCATCTGCCAGTCAGGAAGATCAATGATGGGAGCAAACACTTTATGTGTATCTGCTGAATATGTTGCAGATTATCTAACAGATTTCTTTATGAAGAGCTGGATCTCCATATGCAGGCTGGGAAGCCTGAAACAATTCAGAATTCTTTTGAGATGCCATTTTCAACAGGGAGATAGATGTTCAAGTTAAAAACCTCTAAGAAACTTAAATTTTGGACATAATAAACTATTTTATTCTGCATGTAGAATTTTTATTGTAGTTATGCTTCTTTCCAGAATCAGAGATATCATAAAAAGTATTCTTTTATGCACAACCATACACATAATAAAGACTTCATCTTTAGCACTATATTTTTAAACATGATGCTATCAGCATCAGCCATTGAACTAAATGAAAGTAGACCACACTCCAGCGTAATGAGATAAAGCAAAATGATTTTACAATGACAGGGTAGTAGGATCTGTTCTGAAACAGCACTGCAGTAAAAAAAAATGACATTCATTTCATAAGTCACCAGAAGTCTATATGTTTGTACATTTGCCTATGTTTGAAAATAGTGCCTTTAAACCATTTAGAAAAGAAATAAAAAGCTTTTGGGATAGGTCAAGAAGATAATAGATCTAATGTAGAATTTTATAAATGGACATATCAGTTCTTATTCTGGGGAACTCGCTGTACATAGAGCTACAAACAGCTAATATTCATTTGCTTTTGATTGTTTCTCCAACTGCCTTCCTATTTCACTTTATTAGTTCAACTTTATTTCTGATTTTATCATCATCATCAGACTTCAAGCTGGTTCATGATACTCTTCCCTGCTTTTTATATTTTATATATATTTTTCATATAAACAGGAGTTGTTTTCTTTCCCAGAACAGCCAGAATTTTCTCAAAGGCATGGAAATCCAACAACAACTGAGGCATCTTTTGAAGAAGCTACAAAGGATTATATGAAGGATGAATGATACTAATTAGATCCTGGAACTTTAAAACAGTTTGAAAATTTGGGAACTTCTAAAGGCAAGATAATCTCCTTTCTTCCTAGTTTGCCTTTTAACCTTCAGTGATTACTCTTTATTCTCTGTCTGTAACCAAAGAAATAAGCCCAGAGGAATATACACAGTATTTAGCATTTTTATTGGGGAGAACTGCCAGTTCTTTGATGTACGCTATTGTTAATTTCTTTGCTTTGGTATTAGAAAATGTGATTCTTACACCAACCCTCTACTCTTGCTCTATACATCTTTCTTTGTGTTAGCAGAGAGGCTCGGCTAAAACACAGAACTGTCTCATTAGCGAGGAAATTTCCTTGAAGGGAATGAGCACCTACATTAACAACATCCAATAAAACAGGAGGTACACTTGCACATTTTTTCATACAAAAACAAAAGATATTTGTTCTCATCTTCCACTGGAAAGAGGAATTCTCTAACCTACACTAGACAGACCAGACTAGATGATCACAGTGTTCCCTCCCCCTTTAAACACCTATGCATTTGAGAAGACAGCTCAACCCAAGGCACCGAAAGGAAAGGAATTATGAAGAATTAATACTTACATTCAGAATAATGGCACACTAGATCAATGCCATACCATTCTGTTATGCCACCTCATCATGGCCTCCCTCTACATCCATTGTCCTCTATTATGTTTACAAACCTGGCAGTCCTTCACTTGGTAGGTAGATAACTAAGTAACCACAGCTTCCTTATCATTAGTGATTTAGTATTTAACTTTTGATGCTGGCCTTCATTCCTCTGCCACATGGAATAGTGTGAAGACATGTCCGACTTGAGAATCCTGCTGTTGGAGAGATTGTTTATTCCTTCATGGCAGCTTCAATTTGCCCTAGGCCATTCATACCAGCTGCAGCTTGTCTGTGATTTTCTCAAAGCAATCTTTGTCCCATATAGTGAAACTTCTGGGAGAAAACTACCCGTACTTTTCAATTTATTGACACCTCCTTTAATGTCTATTCAGTTGCATCCTTTTTCTTTTTTTTTTTTAATCCTTTTGTCCACAGTAATGCTCAGTTGTAAACATTCATTAGTCCTCCATGTCCTTGTTTTCTGTGTGAAGCAAATCAGTGCAATTAATTCTTTTTTTTTTATTCCTCCCCCCC
>NW_008825075.1:3063343-3072297 GCF_000699105.1 Pygoscelis adeliae | reverse complement strand
ATTTTTCCCTGACATCTCTGGCTATTAAACTGGATCAGTCTCTCAAGATAGATAGAAAGGCACCAAGAACCATTGCTTCATGCCGACTGCTGCCAAATGTTGATTGAATATAATCACTTTTCTCCCTGATGTTAGACTGCTGACATCTTCCTAACATTTTGCTCACTTCATACCACTTCAGAACAATGTGTAGCTCACAAACACATGAGCTCAAATACCTTCCAAAGTGTGTTTCTACTTCATGCTGCAGTCAGAAGTGGATGAACAACAAAAGAAAGAGCACGATTACCACAGCACTTATCGCACCATATCTGAGCTGATAAAACCTGCTTGAAAAGATGTACAGCCTTCATACAATATCACACAGGATTATTTTTTCCAACTCAAAATATGGCTGAGTGCATCTGCTAACCATACATAATGTAAATCATACTCTTGGAAGTCAATGTGGAAGTTGTTCTTGGTAGTTATCTGAATTTCAGGCACAGAGTCTTCTACCAAGCAATTCATTTCCTGACTCTCTTACCTCTAATGCCCTTCTCAACTGTGCCTCCTTTGGTGATTTCTTGCTGCTGTGACATGTTGAGCCAAATTTAACTCACACTTAGCTCATCTCTTTTGATTTGGGATTGTGCTGGGTTTGGCTGGGATAGAGTTAATTTTCTTCATAGTATCTAGTATGGGGCTGTGTATTGGATTTGTGCTGGAAACAGTGTTGATAACACAGGGATGTTTTAGTTGTTGCTGAGCGGTGCTAACACAGAGTCAAGGCCTTTTCTGCCTCTTACCCCACCCCACCAGCGAGTAGGCTGGGGGTGCACAAGAAGCTGAGAGGGCACAGAGCCGGGACAGCTGACTCCAACTGACCACAGGGATATTTCACACCGTATGACGTCATGTTCAGCCTATAAAGCTGGGGGAAGAAGAAGGAAGGGGGGATGTTTGGAGTGATGGTGTTTGTCTTCCCAAGTAACTGTTACTCGTGATGGAGCCCTGCTGTCCTGGGGATGGCTGAACACCTGCCTGCTGATGGGAAGTAGTGAATGAATTCCTTGTTTTGCTTTGCTTGCGTGTGCGGCTTTTGCTTTACTTATTAAACTGTCTTTACCTCAACTCATGGGTTTTCTCACTTTTACTCTTCAGATTCTCTCCCCCATCCCACCGGGGGGCAGGAAGCGAGCGAGCAGCTGTGTGGTGCTTAGTTGCTGGCTGAGGTTAAACCACAACAGAGATCTTCTCAGATATTACCTACATATCTGATTGATTGAGTCAAAGAATCATTTTCTTGCCTTTGGCATTCCAGTTCTCATTTGCTGATCTGAAGGAGTCTTCTGAAATCCCTATTTTCCTAGCAGCCTCCTTGTGCATGAATAGTACTGGAGAAAGCTTTACCTCTTCAAATGGTTCCTCAGAGCATTGACTTGTGCTGAGTTCTGTAAACTTCTGATTAACCTTCCCTTCAGATTTTCATTTTCCTGTAGGCTTTTCTGGTACCTCCATATTGAATTTGGTCTTTTGTGCTTACAGATTTGATTCAAGCAAGCCTGATGTTACAACAGGAGCCCCACAAGGGACAACATTTAACAACTGTATTGATTTATACCAACAATTTTCATTCATTTTCTTGAATAACTTACACAAGCTAGCAAAAGTCGCAACAAATATTTCTGGTTTTCTTATTCACTGCTTCTTTTGGGTATAGTTAGCAAGATAATGCTATCATGATTACTAGATCAGTCTCAAGTGAGCCACACATTCCATCTCCTTGTACCTGTGCTAGCAATGCCAAAAGGGGCACTGGCTTATTCCACCACTTCATGTTCACGATGAAGGTGAACATGATGAGAGGAAAGAAACAGGGACCCTGCTTAAGACACACAAAACTCTGCTTAGCAAATATTCATGGGAAGGCGGGCATTTGTCTGCCTTTCCTGACTGAGATTTAAGGCCTAACAGGAGCCAGTCAGCACAAAATAATGTCCTGAAGCAACCTTGAAATGGAGTTCAATAAATTGGAATGTTGAAAATGAGTCAGTTAAAGCAATTGAAAACTATCATTAAACCATAAAACAATTGACACTAGGCTTAGAACATCTTATTATGCATGATCATATCCCAAATAACAAAATTAATTTTACATGTCATGCTACTGGGTTTAAGTTAGTTACTGACTGCTAGGTATGAGGAACTGACTTAATGTGCACAGATTATTCCACAGCTGTTTACTTAAGGGTTTCTTGTATCGTCCTGCTACCAGCTACTGTCAGACAGAATATTGGCTGTGGGTCAGATCCAGTAGGGCAATTCTTATGGGCCTAATTTAACAAACAGCAATTTATACATGCATTGTATTTATATTTACAGAACCTGAGAATAAATATTTATTTTAAAGTTTTACAATTACTTTGCTATGGAGGAAAGTGAAGAATAATGAATAATGGCACGGAGCATGAAACTTTTGACAACTCCAATCTAACTAATTACTACTTTTCTTCATCTACTTTCAGAAGTCTGTGAGGATAAAAAATCAACTTTAAGCTCACAGTTGGTTGCAGAAATGGAAGATATATGTCTAGAGAACTCACTGGAATGACATGTCATTGTGTAGGCACTCTACAAGCACAGAGGACAGTCTCTGACCCAGAGAGAAATATACACTACAGATGCAGGAGAAAATATGACTACAAGTTATTTAGTATTATTATTTAATTAAAAGTCCTGCCAACAGGCTGCTAATCTTCCTTGAATAAATTTGTCTAATACTTATATTACTAGAGGGGATTAACTATACACTATACAAGCTGCCTCTATAAAACAGTGTTGTAGACTTTCTTTATTCGGATAGCTTCTAGCTCCCTGTTACGGTGCAAAAGCATGTATAAAAGGATCCCAATTACACAGCTGTCACAGCTATAGGAGTATTTGCCTCTTTGCCCTATGTTTATCTCCCAACTAGGGGGACAGAGATCAGAGAAATACTCTATGGCATGTCTTGAGGCCACCAATCTGGTCAGAGTTTATCATGGTCACTTCCAGCTCTTGAGGGCAGGCTTCCTTCCCAAAGAAGCTACACCTGTGCAACCCTGAGTAATCTGCAAGACAGGATGTGACTGGTTTTGCACTTAGACTCAGTGACCAGACGAGGTCTGACATTCACTGGTCCAGATACAGGGTCCAGCTATAGGCTCTGAGAGGTCCCTTGGTCACCTGCATTTTTGAGCCTAAGTTGTAACTTTCCCAGAGACTGTGCTATAGGATTTTGAGTTTCAGTAATCATTATCAGAAGATTTGACTAAGGTTGTGGTTGTGATTCTTGGGAAAGTAGAGTCAAGATTCATTGTATAAAGAGGGGAGGGGGGGAATTCCAAGGTGATTTCCTATATTTGCGTATCTGGAGTTTCTCATTGTGATGGAAAGTCTTCTATATAAATTAAAAAAAAAAAATCCTAAATAAAACTAAATGATAATATATTATCTACATTACAATAATGTGTACAGCCCTTTATAACTGATAGAATCGGCATCATTCTTTATGTATATTTTGTGTATGTACAAACAGAATAAAATACAACCCTTATCTGTACATATTTTCCTGTCTAAGGCGAAGGATAATATGTTTGTTTTCTATAGTATGTAGACTTTTGTTTGGCATGTGAGTAAATGTATGCATAATCACACGATCTCAGTTTTTAGACTATCTGAAGGTTCTGTTATACTATTTCGGTATTAATTGCAGCATTTCAATGAACTTTGATACTGAAGCACAAAAAGTTGATATAATTTGGTGTTAGTGACCTGGTCATTTTATTGCTGGTTTTAATCATTGTCAGCATATGACTGCCTTTATCACTTTCAATGCAGGGAATAAACTGTTGTGGTAGACCACGAGTCAGAGTGCACATCTGAGCACAGCTAGAACATTGTCTCATGTTTTGGCCAGCAATGCATAAATCTTAGTAAAACTGAACACCCAGAATTATCTCTCTCTCTTAAATAAGTGCTTACATATGTTTGGATATATAAAACACATAAACATATAAACATATATTGGTATGTATGTATACTTACATATGCATAAATCAGAGAGATATATATGTTTATCTTTTTATATATATATATAAAAAGTATGATGCTTTAAAAAAATAAACAATCCTAAATACACTGAGGACATTTCAGATTTGAAGATTTCAGTTGGAAAGTTACCAACAAAGATCCAGATGTCACCTTCAATAAGCATTCAGATGTTAGTGGCAATGTCTGGCAAGTTTACAAACTTCAGAGATACTGCGGTTTCAGTGGAAAAAAGAAGATACATTCGAGAAACTTTGTCCTAGCATAATCTACTTGTTTGTCTCTTTACTTTAACCCTGCTGTTGCACTATATCTAACTCATAAAAATAAAAATAAATAAAGCTGAACTTAACCTTTTTGAATTTAGGAAGATTTTTGATCATTCTACCTGCCTGGTAAACACTTATTGTCATAAGAATTTGAATTGTGGAAATGCTTAGTTAAAGGGACATTACAAACATTTAAAAAAAAAAAAAAAGCACATGTGTTTGCAGTGTGTATAGAAGATAAAAAACATATGAGTCCTCTTATGCCAGCTGGAGGGTTTGAGGAGAAGGAATAGAATCTCAAATCATCTCTCCAGGTGAGATGGGAGCCTCCAGGTGGGGGCATGCAGGAAATAGCTGTGAGACAAGCCATGCCTTTACCCCAGGAGTCCTCTCTCACCTCTGACAGGGTAGAGGAAAGGAGAGGAGACTGACAAGACTTTAAGCTCCCCTTCCCACCCCAACTAACACCCACTGCTGCAGCATAAGCATGTCTGCATCAAGCACTGTGCTGGCAAATAGGTGCTGGGCCTGCCGCTGCCAAAGAGTACTCTGCCAAATTCTGCTTTGGGGACGTGGTGAGAAAGGAGGTGTGTGGCAGCGGACACCAGTGCGCAAATTCTGGGCCATTATACAGTTCCCAGGGCACACTACAGAAGAGCTGTCTTAACTATAACAGCTCATGAGCTTGCTCAAGGTTGGGAGGACACAAAAGTTATTTAGACCTATGGCACTTCCTATCTGGCAAACTGCAACACTCAGGGAGGACTTTAGTCCTTTAGAGGTGTTTCACTCTGAAGTATCTGTGCCAACATATTCAATAACACTTAAGCAGCACTGTGCAAACATACTGCAATCTAAACAAAAGGGCCAGATAAACAAAATGGGATTGAAAAGAAACATGGACAATATTGTATGTTTTATTTCTGATTCTTACAACACTAAACTTAGCAAAATTATTATCCACTTGAAAAGTAATAAGTATGCTTAGTAAGAATGTTACTTTCCTTTAAACTTGTAACAATGGGCCCTGCCTGCAAAGTCTTGATTCTGAACCCAGAGACGCTCAGGGAGTCAAAGCAGGAGCAGCCCCAAGAGTGAGTTATGGGTCATTAGCTGGTGCTGTTAAAAATAGTCTTGTGAGGGTATTTTTGTTTTTAAGAAACAGAAAAATTTTCATTTTTAAATTGCAATATATCCACTGGGAAATTCAGCTGTATAGTTAGTACAGCTTGTTGACGGTTTTCATTTTCTGCACTGAAACTAGTAGATGAGTGTAGAATTAGCTCTTATGCAACCAAAAGTCATCGTCCTACAGAAACTTGAACATTTGTATAAGTTTCCCAAGGCAAGTAGTATCAGTGACCTCAGTAGGCGTACTGAAAAGGTAGAAGTTATATCATGTGGGTATGAGAATGTTTGCTGCACTGGGACCAAAAGTACTTCACAGGTTTGGGAATCTTACAACTGGCCTAATGCATGAACCTCAAAATAAATTTCAGACCAAAATTTTTGACTCTTGTGTTCCAAAACTCACATTTGGAAGAGAAAAAAAATACTGAAAAGGTTTGATTGTCACAAATTCTGCAACTCCTAAGGCTTTCTACCTACTGATGGATGTTCAGCCCTCCTGAAAATCAGAAAATAAGTCATCCTGGTGAGCATAAGTTTTGGTTGTTTTTTTTTTTTTTATGGTGTAGTTTTGAAACAATACACAACATGCTGTGAATTATCAGAAGTCAGCTAAAAAAATCCACTGCCCTTTCTCTCAGCCTTTCTTCCCTCTCATTCTAATGCTTTAATAAATCAGACTCATTTAGAGACCAGTGAGGAAAGTGGAATTCACAAGGGCTTCTCTGTATTTACATCTTCATGCCCTGGCAGCTCAGTGCCATTCTTCAGAAATCGGACAGCAAAGCACAGATTGATTTTCTTTTTTTAATTGCATCCCTGCCAACACCCTATTGGGAAGAAAACAGAGGTATGGACTCAGGTTTTTTTAGGTGCACTGACACAAGCTTATTTGTCAGAGATCAAATCTCCAGTGAACAGCTTGCTGCAGCTTTTATTTCCAAGACTTTGATAATAACATCAAATTGATGTTGCATTGGTGTGCACTGAGACAGCAAATAAAACTGCAAAGATATTTGGAAAAGTACAGCAAAAGACAGAAAGAAGAGGAAAGAAAGCTGATGTTTTTAAACAGCTTAAAGACAAATGTGTAATACTTTTCAAGATATACTGCTGAGCAATATGCTTTATCAGGCATAATGAAGCAAAACTAATTTGCAAACAGCTATACTGTTGATTTGTTTCTTCTAAAAATTTAACTTTCTGTCTGTAGAACAGGATTTCAAGACATTAATGAAACTCTTGACACTCAAGAACATGGTTAAAAAAATCACGTTTGCCTGGATTTCAACTGAGATCTTGTCATCTTTACACAGGCAAAAAAAAATCTGTCAGCAAGAGTTGCTTTGGCGGGGATGAATGGCTAGGGTCTCTAATTCTTGACAGCATTTTGAATCAGAGAGGTGTATTTTTAAGTTTCTTAAGTATGATTCTGATAGCAAGAGAATCTTGCCAATCTTGAGAGCACTAGAAAGCCAAATGCCATGTTCACTAGCTGCTAGCATTTATGAAATATATAATACTTTTCAAATATATTTCGCCTTCCTCCTCTCCCTAGCATCCCCTGCCCTTTTAGAAAATGGGGACACCTACCTAAGAGAACTGAAACTCTCTTCTCTGCACTTTCAAAAGTATGCTATGACCACTAGACCATATTTCTGTACCCCTAGACTTTTCTCTGTCATCTACTTTGAAATTGTGCTGCTTCTAGTTAACAATACTAGTCTCAATGAGTCAGAGAAAAGCAAGCCCGGGAAAATATCATTACTGTTGCCAATTTCCACTGAAGACTACAACTGCAATTATGACTTTCCAGCCACGTTATTGTATCCAATATCTGTAACAGGTTTCTATGCCTCACTAATCCCTATAGCACTTAGCAGTAAGCAAGGGAGGAGCAGAGGAACTGTAGCCCAGATGTGGAAGAACCAAAGACAATAAAGAGACTCATACCTCATCCCTTTTTTCTGTCTACTCCACACTCCTCCTTTGGTCCAGCTTTCATTCTGCAAGTGCCCCCTTATTACACAGTGTGTACCAGACTGCTTATTTTAGTATCAGTAATTTAAGACTACAATAATGTGCCCATGTCTTAGCTGAGGGACTCATTGTTTCTATGAAGGAAAGATTTTTATATTGCAAAAGTAAAATTTCCCACTAAGGGTATGCACCAATTCCAACTAGGTGTTTAAACACACATGCGCATGCATATGAACAACACACTCTTGTAACTGGTGGCTCAATCCAGGCAGATATATTTTCTCAACCCCCTCTACAGACATGAAGACTACTGAAGCAAGGAGAGGGATAGGGACAAGATAACACAAATAAATATTCAGGAGCTGTCATTTAGCACCTTGAGAGCTTTCACATGCTTACACAAGCAATTCAAACATGCAGCAGTATTGCATATATGATCCCTTCAACCTATAAAAATAAATCAAAAGACAGCAGATGAGTAGTTGACCTCAAATACTTCACAGATCAATTAAAAAAATTCAAATTCATTATAAATAGTTTAAAAAACATAACAAATGCCATCAGAAAGGGGACTGTGTGACCTCAAGACTTTGAAAGATGCCTGTAATTCACTTTTGTCCAGAAGTCTCTCAAATTTTGTTTCCACTTCTTTTTTTGTGAAAGCATAATAGGTCTTTGCCATTGTTTTACAACACTGCCATTAAAATTCATGAAAATGCAGACAGCATCTGCCAAATGTGACCCACATTTTTTCACAATCTCTTTACTTCAATGTAATACAAAGTCAAAATCATAGCATACATGATCCAGTTAATAGAGGTCCTGCATAACAAAGCTGACAACTTATCGGTAGATCTCCAGTCCAGGGGTGGAAACACAATCCTCTATGAGTTTTCTGACTACAGAGAAAGAACAATTGAGAAATAGCAAAGTATGCTTTGGTATTTACCCTCTTATAAGCTTCTTTTTGTTCTAGAACAAGTGTTTCCTGATTGCATATATTTTTCTTTTTTTTTTACTGTACTTCTTCTTCTTCTTTCTCAACTTCAGTTAAATTTCACCACTACAGGAAAATTGTCAGGTCATTCAAGTGGTAGAAGTACTATGCTAGATTCAAGTTTCGGCTTTTCACTCAGAGAGCCTGTCATCACTGATACAAGCCCAAAAAGATCAGGTGCTCATATAGGGTTGAAAAAATATAGGGAACATAAGCATAAAAAATAACTCAAATTGGTTAAATCTGATTAAAAAAAGATTTTATTTGACTCGGCTTACTTCTCTATTTTGATAGGCAGTTAAGTAGAGATGTCCCAATAAAGAGAAACAAGGACAAGAAGATCATAGAATCATAGAATCATTAAGGTTGGAAAAGACCTCTAAGATCATCGAGTCCAACCATCGACCCAACACCACCATGCCAACTAAACCATGTCCCTAAGCGCCTCATCTACACGTCTTTTAAATACCTCCAGGGATGGTGACTCAACCACTTCCCTGGGCAGCCTC
>NW_008825075.1:3033485-3055092 GCF_000699105.1 Pygoscelis adeliae | reverse complement strand
CTAAGCCCAAGACGGCCTCCGACCACCACATCTCCCACCAGTCCTTCTCTGTTTGTAAACAGCAGGTCGAGCGAGGCACCTCCCCTGGTAGGCTCACTCACCATCTGTGTCAGGAAGTTGTCTTCCACACACTCCAGGAACCTCCTAGACTGTTTCCTCTCTGCCATGTTGTATTTCCAGCAGATGTCCAGGAAGTTGAAGTCCCCCGGTTAAATTGCTTGTCATACATTGGAAAGAAAGTCAGCTTGTTTTTCACACAAAAATAGATTTTCTAAAATGAGAACTACATTCAGTATTTTAATCCTTGTTAGAAACTTGGTTTCCAGAACTGTTTGTGTTAAATTCAGTCATAATGCATCAAGAAGCTCTATAAAAGAACATGCCTTGTTAAAAAGGTAACCAAAAAGATTCTTCCCATCTTTAGCCTTGATCTGGTTTGGTGGAGTACCTTAATACTCTCCTAAAAAATGATAACTGGAAATTTTACCTTCAATGTAAAGTTAACACTGAACTCCACAGAGAACAGGAAATAATTCTTTCTTCTATCCATCTACTTAGCTTTTCAGCACAAATAAAAAGGAAAACAAAACTCAGTCTCAACTGGAGCATCTCCAAAGACTACCTTGCTTAGTTCAGATGAGCAAATGTTTTGGTTTTATTACATTCTTTGTCAGATCTTGAGTAGGCAAGAGCACTGTTCTACAAGTTAGTAGAACATAAAAGAGATCCAGAAACTTTTTAAAGTAGAGAAAATATAATATCATCTTCATAATCAGGCCTTGTTTCCTTAGATTTCTAGAGATTTCATGAAGAGGAAGCTCTCGAGCCACATTCAGAGATATCTATGAGTTAGACAGCCATGTAGGTTCACATTTTCTCTTATTTCTAATAAATGATCATCTAGTTATCACATACCATTTCTTTATATTGTAGACAAGTGCTCTTCACTGGAAGATCTTAATGTTTGTGAAAGTTGTTTCTTTTCACCTGGGCATACTGTAGTATCATCTTTCTTCTTCAGAGAACATGCATCCAGTAACATTAATCCATGGTCCCAAAACAAATTTGAGTGGAAAATACTGTCCTTGCCTACAACCATATTCTCTGTCTTTCCACAGAGCCAACCTGTGGCAAACTGCAATTCATTAGCATGAAAGTTGATAAATAATTAGCATTCAGAGTTTGGTATTCATCAAACTAGTTTCTGTGAAGTATAAATGTTCTATTTAATCTATTGCTTTTCCATCCTTGTACACCTGTCTAGAGATTTCTGGAACTATGTAAATGTCTCAGCTGTTGCTGCAGGACTGTGGTGCCCATCTTCACAGACATTAACTGACAGTCTCGTCTCCAACATCATTAGCAGAATCTTATTGTTGTAGCTCTGTAGACCTCATCATTCAACAAAGGAAATTATAAAGTAACAGGTACATTTCATATTGATTTTGATGAGAATTGGATCAGAACTTGATTGACTGGTAGTTAAAGTCTCATTCCCATTACATACTTTGTACCAGGAGCTTAGTCAGTTTGCTTCCTTTATTGACTTACGGTGGCTGTTTAAACACGAGTCAGCACAGATGTCATGATAAGGTACTTTTCACAATGCATCTTGGTGTTTTTGGCAGACGTAAGCTACCCTGATGTTTAATGTTCCGTACCTTTTTTTTATTTTTAAGTTTAAAATCTTATGCTTCCTAGATAGTACATCACAATTACATTAGGGACTGATTCAAAGTCCACTGTGGTCACTAAGATGCTTTTCATTGACTTCATTAGGGTCTGAAATAGGTTCATAATCTCTTTCAGGCTCCGTGCCATCTTCTTTTTTGTGACCTGGCTTTTGAGGTCTTACTTATAAGAACGTTTAAGCATGAATATGAGGTAAATGCATAAAAAAGTAGGTGGTTATGCACAATAAAAACTAGACATAAAATTATGTCTAAAGACAAGTATTGTGGATCCCACCCCACTGAATGCTGGAAAAAAATACTGCAATCCGCATCTATTTGGAAATACATTAATCTAATTTTCCCCAGTTTTCAGAGGCTTTTTTTTCTTTTTCTTTCTTTTTTTTTTTTTTTTGAAAGCATAGTAAATCTTGTCTATAATTTATTTTTGAAAGGGCTTTAATCAGTTAAAAGGTGTGAATAGCATAATTATCAGAGTGGAAAGTGTTTAATCACTTTCTGAAGAGTGAAGTGGGCTTGATGAATTTCCTTTAATTAAGCTTTCCAGATGACTCAGACAATATAAATATTTTTTGAAACTTTCCTCTATTATGTTCTGTAGCAGGTAAGTTAGGTCAGTAAACATTTCCAGAGCTTGAATTAAGAGGGCAATATATCATTCTATACATCACAAAAGAGAAAGACTTATTACACAGGGAAAAAAATTTGTGCAGCCATCTTATTATCTCTTTATATTAGATTATTTCCCCATCTCCACCAAGATTAGCTAAGATCAAGGATCCTTCTTATTAATAAAAAATCACAAAGATAATGAGAAATGTCATTTTGATGACATAACCTGGAAGGAAAGAAAACAAAAATCCAAATATATTTCTGAAAGTGGAAGAGGCAGCCTAAAAATCACTAGCTCATTACCAAAACAAATTTCAAAATAATTTTGTATTTTTTTTAACTGCTTATTTTTATCAGTGAAAATGAGCATGGGCATGATTTTTGCCAGCATCCAACCTATTTGGTCTGGTGGAATTTGATGACAGGAAGTGTACAAATACTGTTATGCGAATATTTTGTACCGGCTGTCTACTCAATAAGTAGCCAACACAAAATTTTACACTATGATTTGTTGTTTACTGCGAAAGATCTGTGACTACAACCAAAGTTCTTTCCCTGATTCTTTATCCTTTGTTTTAATGTGAAGCATTTTATTTTTAGACTGTGATGCTGATATTATACACCACTGAGTGGCTCGGGGTTAAAACGTATACCTATGATTGAGTTTTTGGAAAAAAGGAACACATAACACTCAAGAGCATTCAGTAAGTACTAAAACTGAGCACTAAATGATAAATGCACATATTTGAATAGAACCTATTCACAATACAGAACCACTGCATCAACCTCTTTATTTAGAGGAAAAATATTTTAATGATAAAATGTAACACATGTAAGGTATATATCTCAAGGTTTTTTTAAGACCACTTAAAAATCAGTATTGTGTGTACCATCATGGGACTAGTAATTATGTGGAAATGAGTTAACAAAAAACAATTTTAAAGGAAATCTTAGATGATAACATAGAAGAAGGAATAATTTCTAGCAAATTATTTATTAGATAATTAAATGTCTTTTTCTGCTTGTATAATTTGTGAGCAGAGCATAGTTTTCCCTCATGGATTGTTTATTCAAACCTATTCAACAAATGTCTTCCTAAAAATTTTGCTTTATAGATTGTACATCTTCAAGATGCCCCCATTGATTGTGATTGACCCAATAAGTCAAAGTAAATTGCTTCTTTTCCCTAATTGAATGTCCCCACAAGACATTTTCTCTGAGAGAGTAAAATTCTGGGAAAATCTTCAGCTAAATATACACTTTTATAGTTGCATTTAAATATATATAACTGTAATAGTTTTTAGATATATTGAGTATCTGGCCTCTGATTTTCAAAGGCACATGTATCCTTTTGGAAATCTTGTTTGCTGATATGTTCCTGGAAATCAAACACAAAAATAAATCTAATCATGGTAAAATTACTTTGTAATAATATTTATTTAATATTTAAGAGTTTTTTCTCTGTCTCTTAATGAGTATTGCAGGATTTTCTCTCTTTTTCAAGACCATCTTTAAAATTTTATCTTTAATATCAGTAGGAAGAAAATAATGGCAAGAACTCATCACATTTAGTGTGCAGCTTCCCTTTTATTAATGGCACTGGAATAGCAAAAACACTAGGAAAAGAGAATGAAGGAAAGATTGCACCTATATGACTTTGATCCAGCCACCACAGATAACCTGTAGCTTGATAAACAATTCAGTTCTTATTATATTTTTCTGCATTACTCCACAGAGAAAAATGTTTTAAAGACAGTCAAAATTACCATATGGTTGTTCATGAAGAAATATTACTGTCTTCTTGAAAAAGTTGTCCCAGAGGCTTATTAGTCAATCAACAGAAAACACATATAAAATGGATTAGCAGCCCTTACAATCAAAGGCATCTACTATCATGCAGATAAATGCATTACAAATACCCATTTTATTAGATTCTTCTCATGTACTACGGAGTTTACAGTAACTCACTGCTATTAGTTTAGGTAGAAGCTGTGTACTGATTTATTTAACTTGTTAAAGACTGCCATTTGATGTGTAATTTATCTCTGCTAACATGCCTTAAAAGCACAGTCCTGGAGTATGTGTAGAGCAACCATTTTCTACAGCAGAAAAGAGCTGTAAGGGACAGATGAAGAAATTACATGTAAACATTATATATTTAGCCTTTAATAACTTCTCTTCTTTATACTTTTTTTTTTTTAATCAGGATCAATACAGTTATATAAAAATATGGAAAACCATGCAGAATGGTTTTCTTATCAAACATTCTTATCAAACACAATTTCCCCCCCAGTGTTTTAAGGTAATACTTTGTTGGTTTTAATCAAATTTGAAGGCATATCTTCAAACTACTTCACTTTCTATATTATTTTCTCTAGAAAAAAACATTCAATATTACTTTTCCTCAAGCAATTACTACAAAAGAAACTGTGTTTTTCATTATGAAGAATCTACTGTCCATCCACCCCTGTGGGTCCTAGGTTGGTTGGTCAGTTTTTCCACCTAGTTATACACTTTTTTATAAATGACATATATGACAGACATCTAATAGTACTAAACTCACAGCATAGGTAAGTTTTTAACCAATATCTAACTGATACAAAAGATGACTCTCACTATTTTCATGTAGGTATACAACCCATATGAAGTGATCTTCTAATGTCAAAGGGATTTTTACTACTCTCTAAGGAAAAAGAAAGGGAGTGAAGAAACACAGAATTTCATCCATGAATACGTGCCTTCCAAGACTAAGAGCAAGAAAGCTTAAGTGCCTTTATACTTTTACCCTTTAGTTCCCTAAAACAATATTGCATTTGTCTGAGGTAACAATTTTTGCTCTCGACACCCTCTAAGAGAAAAAATTACATCTACTTATAGTTTTGGTATTTGCAACTTTCATTCTTTCAGTATATTTATTTTTTTCTCCAGAATTCATAAGCATACTTTATTTGCTACTTTTTTGCTTTGTGGCTTTTTAAATACTCAGAATTATTTTCCAGATTTATACATGAAATTCTTCATTCATTGAACCCAATGATAAAAACTTCATGTTTCCTTAAAGTCCTAACTTTAAAGCATTTTGGGAAATGAACCAAAGAATGTTTGCCATTTGTCATTGAAGGTTTGATGTTAATCTGCCTTAACACACAGTTGAGGAGATAGAACACAGAGATATTCCACAGAGATACCTTCACATCTACATCTTACAGTATTTGTTCAGAGGAATGATTTATTCAATTAATTTCACTGTAAAGATCATTAGGTAAAATAGTTCAAAGAAACATCCCCCCCACAGTTTACAACTTTCTGTTCTTGAAATAAATACACCTTTTACAGAATGAAAAGTGGACAGATCACTTTCAGGGAATTGTACAAATCAGTTTGGAAAGCGTACAAAATTGCCTCAGTGAGATATATGTCTCTATTACCTTATACACCTTACTACCTTATTTCAGATTCCTTTTGTTTGAAGCATCTCATTTTTGTCAGCTTGATGCCACTCAGTAATTTCCATTTTTTCTTATCAGCAATAATCTTCCCAAAATACTAACAAGTACAAGATCCTTACAAACAATGTTTGTCATGTCAGTCAGAGAGACTAGTGAGTACTGAACATTTAAATTCCTTTGATAAATTTGTAAATCCTACTACCCAGGGTTTGTCCAAGCCTTTCTTTTTATCATCACTATGTTACCCTATTAAAACAGAAATAGAAATGTCTTAAAAAACAAGAGCCCAAATTGTCCACTAGCACACATCAGAATAAATCCAGTGCTAAAACCTTTCTGTACAGCTGAGATGTACAGATGTCTTATTACTTTTTGCACCACAAACTTGCTACATGGATGAGCAGTTCTTTAAACTACTGTCATGCAAGATTTGCATAATTGTTTCTGAGAGAATTGTAAATTGTTGGTATAAAAATGATTCTATTTGTTAAATTCAAACACAAACAGCCTTTTTTATTTTGGTTTCATCTTTCACATCTATTTAGATAGGATTTTGTTGTTTAACATCCAAACAGTGATTTGTCATTTAAAAACTTATACTACTAATTCATAAATTCGGTGAAAACCCCTTAAGATCTGTATTTTTTAGTCATTCTATGAATAGTACAGTAATAAACTTATTGATTCAAGTTTAGCACTTAGCTAAAAGGCTTGTTATAATGCTGAAAATACTTCAATAGGTCAATAAAATAAGGAAATACAGGGTATGTCGGTCAATAACCAACAATGTCAATTTGTTTGCATGCCAAACCTCCAAATCAATCAAATGTGCATGCAAATAGGTCTATTTAATCTGGATTGAGAAGAGAAGATACTTAAGGGTATAATGAAAATTGAAGCTCTTCTTTAATTATCTGCATAAAGTGCATCACCACCAGCATAAAAAATACAGTTAATGCTCATTGGGTAACAATCAGCTGCTTAACCAATGACAATAATACTAAATTTCTTTTAAGATTTATGGTCCTGATTCAGCCAAGTACCTAATTTCTTGTCTAACTTCAAGTAAAAGCATAGCCTAATTAAAGATAATGGAGCAAGCTATGTAGTTGTTACAAAAGATGAATGCTTAAGAAACTCACTGAAATGCACTTCATACCATGGAATAATATGCATTCTTTTGTTTTGATTGTGTATCTTGTCAATAAGTGAACTTTAGAAGTCAATGTGGATGAACATTTAACCACTACCTAAACATAGACCTCAATCCTTCAAGTGAAACCATTAATGTCAAAACCTGCATCTTTGGAAACCTAGCAGAGAAGATCTTTGAAACAAGCACTTGGGTGGGGGTGGACGAGGAAGGTGAAAGAGTGGAAGATAAGCAAAGATAAAGGGAGAATACATGTTTATACTCTTTATTCTATTGTTTGAAATAGCCTGACTAGCTTTTGAGTTTAGTATCTCTTTCATTCACATCTGTGAAGTGCAGTTCCTTATGTTTCTACTAACAAACCGATTGTGTAAAACTGGAGTGGCTACATACTTCATATCTCACTTACAACTATTAACTAGTTCTTGTAGTTAGATGGACTTCATGATACTGTGCTTTGCATATAGACTGCAGCAACTACAGGATCAGAATGAAAAAAAATGAGCAAGAACATCTGTTGAGATACAGTTTAATCCAGGAGTTCAGTGCCCAGGAGGTGGAGAAACTAGATCAAATATTTTTTCTGCATGAGTCACTTGAATCTCTAATGTATATGTGCTCACCAACAAACTACAGAGCATTCTGAAGATGGGGAATAGGCTTTCTAATTCCACCTTGTTGAAATTTTCAGTATGCATATATAATTAAATATTTATTAGATCGGAAATAGATTGATGTAATGAGAATTACTCTACCCTTGTAAGAGAAGGAGAGACCTGAGTTACAGTTCCTTTTCTAATGAATGCTTATGGATTTCATATTAAAGAATTTAATATTAAGGTATTATTGAAGCAAAGGACTGGAGTACAATTCTTATTATTCCTCCCTAACCAGTAAGCAATAAAGTCATTCTTATTCTCTTTCTGATTCAATGAACATTTAATTATTTCATGCAAACCTGAAAATTTCAACAAGAATATGTCCACCCTTATTGTATTCCATAACCACTTGACTATTCAACTCAACCATTATGTAGGAGGAAAAGATTTCCATAGAGATGTCCATAGAAGACTTGACTCGTGCTTCAGTCTTTCACGTTTGGAAAAGTGCTTTTCCAACTGAGCTTTAGTATAAAAGTATGTGATATCACACAGTCTTGTCTCACATTTTCATAAGACAAATACTAAAACTCAGCAGATTTTAATCAATATAGCCCCCATGGAGAAAAGTACCTCATGCCAAAAGGGTGTGCTATTTTGTGGTAGATATGTAAATCCAACAGATAGGTAAAAGTTAAAATATGCTCTTTTCTTCAGTAATTTCCCTTAGTGGCTTCTTGCCAATCAAACATTTTGGGATTCCATTCAAGCTCTTTCTTTGCCTTTTTAATAATTTCCCTGGACAAGGAGGAAGGGGATGCTGTTTCCTATAGGCACTATGAGAGCCAAACTTTGCAGAAAAGTGCTGACTTTAACCATCCTGTTCTGTTCCTTATACCCCATAAGACATTTCTTTCAATAACACTAATACTGAACATTTACGGTCCTCCAAGCTGCGGATTTGACTTCTCAGTAGCTGAGCTTACACTGCAGGGGTACACTCTGTAACGTACTTCAACATCCTGCATCCCAAGTGCACACTCAGAGCTTATCTTACCTGCCTGTGCCCCTGCTTGTACTGGCTCCTGTGAAGAGATAGCTAGATTCAGAGAAGGGGACAGAACAGATACGTAGTTCTGACTTGCATCTGTGATAACCCCCGGTGACTACTCATGAAGTTACTTAAGTAAAAAGGGACCTGGAAATGGAAATAAAGAAGAAAAAGGGGTAAGTTGAAGAAGTGCAAATGCCAAGAATTAGGGAACAGTTTAAATTCTTCAGAAGTGTAACAGGTGACTGGAAAAGATTCACAACAGAAATTACATCTATTTGTGAGGATGAGTAGCACTACTCAGAAAGGCAATGAACAGAAGGGATCTCTTTCATCTGCATATTGTTGGGCAGAAGCATTAGATTTAGCATTATACTAGTGAGAAAAATATGCAAGGTAGTTATAAGACTGCAGTATATGAAAAATGTGCTGTATGAAGTTACACTAAAAGTGCTTAAAGATAATCATGTTCATGTTAGTGTTTCTATGACCTAAAATGGAGGGGAGCCAGTACACCACACGGTCTCAATGAAAAGAGCAAACCAGAAAAAAAGTGATGCTTCAGAAACGGTAAGGCAATGGAGATCAGTAAGAAGGTGTCTCATAACAATTGATATAATGGGTTGGACTGTCAGCACAATGCATATCTTCCTAGGAATGGAGAGACATATGGTTAACTGGCCTTTAAGACACTTATGCTGAACCATAATACTCCCTATTGAACACCATGGAGCATTCTAACTGTTCTCAGTATTAACAGTGTGATTGATTATTAAAACAGAAATTTCATTGTGTGAAGATCACCATTTCATGAGGATAAAAGCTGTGCCCTTTTCACTGTTCTCATAAAAACTGTGCCTACATTTATAATATGAAAATTGTTCCTTCCCCATATGAAAATATAGGATCATAGAATCATAGAATCATTAAGGTTGGAAGAGACCTCCAAGATCATCGAGTCCAACCGTCAACCCAACACCACCATGCCCACTAAACCATGTCCCTAAGCGCCTCATCTACCCGTCTTTTAAATACTTCCAGGGATGGTGACTCAACCACTTCCCTGGCCAGCCTGTTCCAAATATGGAGAAATATTGTCCAGGATCAAGTCCTAAGAGACATGTCAACAGCATCACTGGCAAGTCTCTCTAATTAGGGAAAAAAAAAAGGTGGAGCACCTCATTTTGTATGTTTGATCAAGTTTTATTTGATTAGTTTTTTGATTCTGGATAAATACCAATGTTCTACAGTTATAATGAACAGCACTACTTTACTTAAAAAGAAAAGTGAAAGGAATGTAAAACTTTGAATTAGACCTCAGCAAACATTAAATGGCTTGTAAATCAGAGAGATAATTGCATTTATTACAACTTCATCACATTTTTTATTCATATAAATTGGAAAACTTATTATCATTTGTGAGATGTTAGGTTAGTTGTACTCAGTTCATTTGCTGCTAAAAGGATGTAGTATGAAATGGAATATCTCCTAAAGCTTTTTTTCAGTACACAGAATAAATTAGGTGTAATTTTCTGATAATTACCTTTAGCAATACAAGCTATGTAAATTTTCAATATCGTACACCATACTTTAGTATCTGAGCCTTTGATGACAAATTATTTATTTGTAATATGTTTTATTCTGTCAGATCATAAGAGGATTATCTGGTTTATCTGAAAGTTCAGGATTCTATGCTTACTTGTGTATGAACATCTTCAACACTGATTGCAGCAGTGGAAAAAATCATACATAATGACAGTATATCTGGTGACCTAAATTTTATCTCTGCACCAAGATATGCCCTAACTAAGTATTCCTAAATTACATCTAATAGCTAAAATCTGTCTTTCTTCCCACAATATTGTCAACATCTATCATTGCCTAGATGTTCTTACATGAGTAAGATTTCACTAAATATTTACTTGAGTTGTTTTCCTCTGCATTTTAAATTTTTGCTAATATTACATTTCTTGGCCCAAAATCTGTCTTCTAATAAAAGTAAAGGTCTTCAAACTCATCTGTCTACACAGTTTAGGAATTGTCACTACAGCACAGCTCCTGCTTACAAGAGGAGTATTTTTAATGACATGTTGGTAAGAACTTATAGGTGTTGAGGGACTGGAAAACTAGGAGACTTAGCAAGTGTCATTACCGTAAGAGAACTAACTGGTGGCTCAGATGAAAGAAAAGTGATGCATTTGTTCATTGCTCAACAGTTTATCCTCCGCAGGTATAGGGGCTGCAGATTGGTTTTGTTCTCCTCTTTTGTTTACATCAGAAGCTAGTCCCCATTCACCTTCAGAGAAGTAACATTAAGCATGTAACATCAGCCTAGGAGCCTTTTCAGAATACAGACCATAATCTCATGGCTAGCTGATAACAAAATATGTTAAAAACTTCTCTACTGTAAGGAGATTGGGCAGTTCCATTAGCGAAAACCTAAGGACTGGTGCTTTCTTTTACATTTACACACTTATTAGAATATCCAATTTTTAGACGTGATCATCTTTCCGGAGACATTTGCACAATTAACATTTAAAAATCAATTTAATTTTAAACATATCTCCTCTATTAAATTCAAACCAAGATATGAAAATTCTCCGAACTATATTCTAGTGGTTTTACGAGTATCAGCAAAAGGCAAAAGTAGCTAAGTTGGAGTTGAAGTTTAGCTCCATCTCAGGTAAATCTGTTGGATGCCTGATTTGCACAAAGTTTCCTAGGGATGGCAAAAAAAGGCCAATTGAATAGTTAGCTGACATTAAAGGAAAAGCAGTAATTCAAGTTACAATTTATCAGATGTGACCTAGAAACCACATAGGCAATAAATTTAAAACCATTAAGTTAACTTTTTTTTCCAACTGATTTTCATAAAATGGGAATTTTGGCCAGTATTTTAAACACACCTAAGGGAGTTAGGGACCCAGATCCCAGTGAAATTCTTCATCCTGAATATAATGAGATTAAATCCCTTAGGCTGTTTTGGAGAGCTTAATCTTGATGTTTTAGCTTAAACTACAGTCATTGAATATATAATACAAGTTGCCTGAAGACATGATGGTGTTCTATTCAGCTAATAAAAGGCTCCAGTCTGAAAAGAAATGTACATGGATTATTTAAGAACCAGAGGAATATTATCTTTCCTTACTATATGTTAGAAATATGCATTAAACCTCAAATGGTTCACTGCTTAAAGTACAAAATTCTAAGAGCTTTATCCTGCTGTTCCTCCAAATATTGACAAAACACTTAAAATAAAACTGAAATGATGTAACTTTTGTGGGGGAAAGATGGAATCTGATGAGAGAAAATCTGTTTGCACTGCAGAGTATGTCAGTTATACACAGATGGAGATTTATAATTTTCAAACAAAAAAGAAACATGGCCTGTATCTGGACTGACTGAAATCTTGGGGGGAATTCCTTTAACCAAAAAGTTTTGGTTTATTAAGAGTAGGTTTTTGTTTCCCGAGTTATATTTTACTTTTGTGATCAAAAAGAAATTTCAAATTTCCTGTGCAAAACATAACTGCCAAAATTCAGAAGCAAAGCTTCTAGTGGTTTATTTGGTGATTTAGGCCCTACAATGCCAACCCAGTTCTAACCTATCTATCTTAGAGTTCAGTTTCACATGAACCATTAATTTTTGTAATTCCCCCCTCAACCCAAGCCTTTTTGCTTTTTGCCCACACTTGTATAAACACTACAAAATAGTTAGGAAAATGTTCATACTTTGGTTTGAATCACAGGATGGGTGCAAGACTGTTCAAGAACACAGGGAAATTAACATGCAAAAATACGTAGTGTGATCTGGGCATAATAAGATTCAGAGAAGAGTTATTAACCATATTAACTTGGTCTATGAGTACAAGAAACTTTTTTTTGTCCTGTTAATTCTATACCAAGTAGGTTGTCTTTTGTGTTATTTTCTTACCTAGACAAACACATTGAAGATGATTAACCGGTAATAAGGCTGCTAGGTTGCTTTGCCACTATCTGCCTCCTCCTAGAGTGGTGTTGTATAATACACACCTTGGGGACTGATTTCCTTTTATGTGGTTTTTGATAGAATCCCACACTGACAATGGCAGCTTCATAACAAACTCCATCCGGCTTTTCAGCCTGATGGTGGAACACGGTAATTCCAGTTTGTTTTGTTTTGGTTTGGTTTTTTTACAAAGTGGATGCATCTACATTAATGTTTCCATTAGGATTTGAAGTGCACTTTTGAAATGAATCCGTTGATAATACCTACTGTGCTTTAAATCATTTCATAGAGAAATCTCAGACCACACAAACTGTTGGATATATCATTCTTTCATCCTTCTGAATGAAACTAAACAACACAACAAGGTCCAGGAGGTACCCTAATGCAATCCACCTGTTAGTGGGCATTTATCCTATGGTATCGGACTAGAGCTAAAAGATAGAAAAAAACCATGAAACATAGAGATGGTGAGTCCCCAACACCACCTGGTTTGTTCTATAGACTTTTTGTGTCATACTCCCTAGCCACTGCTTCACTTAGATCTCTTGCTTCCATAACTGATCTATCACATTGAATTGTGTTCACATTACATGCTAAAGAAAATGAAGCAAGCAAACAAAAAACTTATTCTCAGAAAACAGATACTTTTGTAATTACAAAAAATCAGAATCATTGTTGCAAAAGAAAAGCATCAATTATGAAGAAATAATTAAGATAAATGTGAAACTAATTTATTATGTATACTTTAGATAAGTATCTTAACAGAAGAAAAAGTGTCCATATAATAGTACTCTCTGTCTTTCCTCAGTGTAAAGAAAATTCTTGTTTGGAAGTAAAGATAATTCTGCAGATCAAAATCCCCTAACTTTGCTTCACTCTTTTTTTCCATTTTCCTGCCTACTTGAAGACCAGAAAACTTGCTTTGCAAATTGCTCTTATATCAATTTTCTGTATTCAAACAACATTTATAGCAAGTTGGGGTGTGACAATTGAATAGAAGTATTACAGACCAGCAGCAAATCTTGAAGAGTTTGAGCATAGCAGAGACTGGTCTTGAAAACTACATTTACCAGTATGGAACCTGGATGAGGAGGACAGAAGGACATATGAACTAATCAGTCTGTATGCACATGCATATACCATCTGCATGTGCATGGTTGCAGTTCTGTCATATTTAGCAATAAATCTGTGAATATTGTGCCCTCTAAGAGCAAGGCCAGGCCAAAGAATGTGTAGGCTGCCCAAGGATTTCTAAGAACAGTGCATTCTCTTTTCAGCTTTGCTCCTACCCTGTTTGAGGTCTGTGAGTCTTTGAGAGAATGTATGCACACTGAAACAGCATGGAAAATGATCAAAAACCCACAAGAAGACATTTGACAGAGTGAAGAGAACTGTTAACCAAAGCTGTACCACAGAAAAGCTGCTTTAATGAGAATGTGAGAATGCTTTAGTAGAGTACTGAAATGCAGCTAGAAGCCCATGCTGCTTAGACCCTTGACAGCTAAAGAGGAGAAAACACTCAGCTGTTAGAAGAGCTTCTGGCTGTGGATTTTTTTTGGAATGAAATGATTCCACAATTAAAGGGGATGGATAAGCACTCTGATAATGAGCCATTAGAAAACCTCTAGTGACACTTTTTTAAAAGTGCTGCTGATGACTCTACACTTCTATGACTCATGGCACTGCAAGGTGAGAGTAAGACAACCGTAGAGTCAGAAAGGATACATACATACAGCAAGCAAGACACAGCCTCCCAAGTAACACACAAATGTCTACCAACATCTATAAAAGTCTTTGCATCTTTGCATGAAAGTCTCCAGACAATTTAACAGTATTCAGAAGTCAAATAGTGTGGGCTGGGAAAAAAAATAAAATCAAATTGCATTTCAGGATTTATCAGATCACAAGAAGGAAGTGACACAAATGATCATTTTCCTGTTAAAGCATGATGGGAAGAAATGGGTTTGTGCAAGACTGAATTTTGTTTAAATGAGCATTGAACAAAAATCCCAGAAGATTTTAAAGCTTGTATCACAAGCTGGATAAAGTCTATATACCTGGGGACAGAAGGTCAGCTGAAACCTAAACACAGAGTGTGCAACTACTGGTGAGGTTTGACAATTCAGTTGCAATATATATAGACCATAATAAGATATTCAAAATGGAAAGTGACTGGTTAAAGAACAAGGCTCTACAACCCACTGAAATTCCAGACCTGATACTGAGAAAAGGCAACGTTATTTTGAGTGACAAGTATTGCATAGCTTCTGTAGATTAATGCTCCATTTCTTGAGAGGGTGAGCATTTGGAAAATAATTTGGAAATGAAAGGCACATTTTCCAAGTATCTGACATGACAGAAAAGTGGCATACAGTACATCACAGCAGAAGATGAGAATCTGAGAACCAGATGCTTTCTACTGGTCAGTCAGAGAGCAATAGGAAGGGCAGTCAGCAGAAAAGATGCCTTATATTGATGGCAAAAGCAAAATGAAAGAAAGACAGTAACAAGCTGGTGATATTTGATCACTGTACATCATTCCAGAGTCCAGATAGCAGGATAATAATGAAAGAAATAAGGATAAAAACAGTTTCCTGATTAGAGGAAATATTGTCAGGCTAAACTAACTTTATAAGTTTCTGATTTTACAACTCTTGTACTGAATTGACAATTTTTAAGGCTCTTTAAAGGGTGAACCTTTGCATATCACACTGTCAGGCGGTTGTTGATGTCATTTGTGCAGTCCCATTTACCAGCACTTTCCTTCCTCCATTCTTTGCATTTTTATCCTGTTCAATAGAAGTCTGCCAGAGTCAGCAAACATGCTAAGGCTGAAACTACCTTTTGGATGGTATGGTCACTCTATCATTGAAGCACCTGGCAAAGTGCTGGCTTATACTTAAGCAAGACTTAGAACTTCCCCACTATGCATCATAAGTACAACTTACCCTTCATTTTCCTTATATCAGTTTGAGTAATAAATCGTAGTTCCTTTACTGAGATGGAACTCAAGACCATTTTCTCATTTAATAGCTTTCATCTTCATGATGTTCTATATAATGGATATCACAGTACACTAATGAGTTTGCCAGCGTTATCAGAAGATGTATCACCATCTACATAGTTCCTTTTTATCCCTGGAATGACTGCACAAATTTATCAGTTTTATAATTTCTCTCCACTTATATGGATTATATAGGAAAAAAATCATGGTTCTTTAAAAATGCTTTACAACATTCTTCTTATTTAACAATGTTCTTAGTGTACAGTTACTGTTATGTTTTCTCATTAGTAGTGATATACTGTGTCTCAGTCAATAGTCAGTATTTGTCTAAGGAGTATGTGACAACACACAAAATTGTTTAATTTTAAAAATAGAATTAAGAACTGATCTACAGAATATGGGACTTCATTTATTTTATTCACAAGATATTAATGTCCATGTCTGAAAGGCAGTATTAAAAATAATAAACTGAATTTCTTGTATCCCTGTTTGAGAATCATCCAATGTTTCTGTAAGGATACAGAACAAGCTTTTTTTTAATGAAAAGGTGTGAAATACATCAGAACATTTGAAATACAGAAGATGAAAGAAGATGGCTTTTCTGCAACAGACCTTTAAATAAGAATCTTTGCTTTTTTGAAATAAAAAAAAAAACAATACTGAAAAGATTATGTGGATTTGCAACTTATTTTTATTATTGCAAATCTTGTGCTTAAAATTGCTATCAAAACTAGCATTAAAGATTTTCTACTCTCAGTGGCATAAACTGAGGGAAGACTAGAACTGCATGATCAGTGAGCCAAAAGTTGTCCAATATTTGCTGACGTCTATTAAGAGCTGCAAGAAAAATGGTTTCTAGCACTGGTGCTCTGGGGAGGTACCTTGATAATGTTTTGAGTTTTTGCATAAACCTTTGATTTCCACATTAGAGACAAAGAGAGGAAAAAAACAAAGGATGATATCTCTGAAAAAAATAAAATAAACAACAAACCGTACGGTACATACTTTTTTTTTTTTTAATACTTTCAAGTCTTTTTATTAGTTTTGTTTTATACCAGCCACAGAGACTGATGCACCTTCAGCACAGCAATTCACTCTGGCCTCCATTCTGCACAGACTTCATGCACAGTCAGCCTTATGCATTGTGAATGACCCTGTTGCTTTGTTTCTTTATGTAAAGTTGTGTACGAACACCTTTGGGCAATCATGGCTTTAGGAAATACTGTTGCATAAGGGGGAATCTACAGCTATGAGGATTCATACTATCATTTCTCACTGTCTACAGGTATGAGATAGGAAGTTTCTATCTGGGCAAGTAGATTTGGTAAGCTTTTTCTTGAGTGAAGACTGTGAGATTGGAGACTGGGCCCCCTTACTCTGAGTGTCTGTGATTCAAAAAGGTACTTAGGTGCTTATATTTAACAAGAGCCAGAATTTCAGTGGTTAATGCTAGCAGAACAATTTTCCTGATTTACCTACTTATGTTGCTAGATAGATACTTAGTTTTCCCCAAACAATGTACTTCAGGAAACTGAAGTTGATATGTCACACATGTCCGCAGTGCATGGACCATTGTGCACAAAATAATTCATCAGGTAAGAGTTAGCAAGCAACAGAGGGAGTCCAACTCTGCAGCCTACTTAGGGTACCCCAAGACCTTTACCTGTCCAAAAGAGGACTTCTCTAAACTACAAAGCCATTTTTATTCCTTTCCCCTCCTTGTTCGTTTGAATCTGAGATACATGCTTCTCCTCAGCATTTCCTGATTACTACCTTGAGAAGTGGAATTTGACATGTATTTCAGGTTTGTCAGATTGATTTTTTGGGTCAATCATCTACTTCCCAGCAGCGGCATGGCTAACCCCCTATGTTTTCAATGTAGAATAGAACTTTGATTACTATTCTAAGGACTCTTAGAGTAGAAATAAGGCAACAAAAGAAGACAAGAAAAAGGTTTCTCCTTTGCAATGAGCTTTACAAAGAACACTAAAGGACTGGATAATCAAATTTGGAAGAAGACACAGTCACAATGCACCTTACATGGACTACATCATGGTTTCCCAGGAGAGATCAAATTAAGCAGCAGCTGCCTTCTGGCTTTTCCAAAGGCAAGGGAGGGAGGTAATGCAATGACGACTCAAAGATAGCCTTTCCTCTCTTTATTAACTAGCGGTATTCCACAAAGGTTTAGGATGATACATTTGCAATGCCACAAAGATGGTTACTTTGCAAGGCAAAATGTATATGGAAAATAGTCTTCAGGCCTGAATTTCCAAGAGTGTTCCAGGATAAAGATATCTTTGTATTGACACAAAATTTTATTCTATCCATTAAAAATTGCAGTTGAATATTCACCAAGAAATATCTAGACAACCAAATTCTAAGACAACAAAACTGGTACCAATCACAGTCAAATCCTACTTTTGTGCTTGCACCAGTAAGACTAAATGAAGGCTTGCATCTCTCTCTTAATGATGATTGTTCCCTATTGAGCAAAAATACTCAGGATACTTCAATTATAAAATGCAATAGTAATGAGATTGGGGGAAAAAAAAAAAAGCTGGTTGTGATGATGTTAGTCAGATAAAAGCACACAAAATAGATCATAAACCTATATTCTTTCTCATAAAAATCCTTTTCTAACACAAAAAGATCTGGCCATTCCTCTGCTGAAAGACAGCTGTGCAGTGTGGGTAGAAAGAGTGAGTGGTTTGGATAAGGAATTCTGGATGTTTTTTCCTATTCTTGTGGCAGTAAAATTCTCTATTTTCTTTGCAATTTTAGAATCTTGGGGATAAAACTAGGTTTGCCAATATTACAAATATGTTTTATATATGATTTTTTATTTTAGTTTTGTCTGATGTTAAAATGTTGCTAATAACTTTCAGATACATATAATACAAATCTTGTATTGAAATGCAGTACCATTGCCTCCAGATTTTTCCAGGCTATCCTACTAATGTGACTCATGGGATTTTTTATAGCATAGTGAGTATATATTTAGATTCCTAGAGAAATGGCAGGTTTAAAGATGACTGCATATACAAACAACATGTGTTGAGTGATTAGAATGAACATTCTAGAATTGGACATCTACATTACCTTGTTGATCTTATTCCAGGTACACTTCTGTCAACCGTGCACCTCTCAGCTTAATCACATCTTTCCTCTTCCTTTCCAATCTCTCTATTTACATCTTTTTCAAGCCCAGAACAGCAGATGAGGTTGTACATGCTTGACTGACTAAACATACTGGCTACTTCTTCTTACATTATAATTTCACCTTCCTTCAGAGACTTTGAGCATATAACCCTGCTTCAGTGTCACTGAAAATCAACTAATTTGAGGAAAACAAGAGCAAAGTTTTCCTTTAAAAATTACTGAGTTTCCTCAGCCACCTAGTCTGCTATCAGTGGAGGAAGCAGTCAGAGGAAAGAGGGCCCAGTTTCACCAAACACTTATGAACTTGGTGAAATACAGTTATTTGCAGTCAGGATCTTAATTTTCCTTTTTATGCCCAAAGACACTACCTGAGCTGAGTGCTGAGTGCTTATTGCAGGCACTTTCCACGTCATAGTTAAACAACTAAATGCTCTAGAAAAGCTTTTATAATCCAGGCAGAGAAAACAAAAAATGGTGGGAAGAGAAATGGGCACAGAGAAGTGAAATGATTTGTTCAATATTCTCTGGCTAATTAGATTTACAGCAGTGCACAGAAACTAGTATTCTGAAATCATCATGCAAGCCAGTAGATATTACTGTCTTCTCTCAGGATACTCTCACATATATCATAGGACAAGCTCACTCAGAGCAATTCAAGATATGGAGAACAATGCCAAGATAAATTTCATATTACCTCTGCAAAAGCTAACTATTCCTTCACTATCACTAAAGATCTATTCACAAAAAATCACAGTTGAAATACAGTTCTTGTCATTTGCATAACATTTATCCAGCTATTTATCTCTTGCATGAGTTTTCCCTTACCAAGAGCAGACAGCTTGTAAGAAAGAATTTTAAATGAAAGTGATATACATTTAAATAAAACAATTTTCTGAGAAGTAATTTACCCTTCCTACTTTACTAGCCATAGAATTCAGTAGTTCTGAAGTGCTGTACATAATGAATGCTAACCTCACAGGGCTAAGCAATAATTGTCATTTTTCTGTCTTAAAGATTGCTGCTATTATTTATTTATAGTATAATACACTCAAGTTGTCATTCACCCCATGACCATGCCACCAACCACCTTTATTTTACAGTATAAAAGAAAACTGCTCAAGGGATAGATTTCTATATGCAAATTACATGAAAGTTATTAAAGCAACAATTGCTCATAATTCTGAAATCTCGAGCATGATGAGGCAAAGACCATGGAGGACAACGACAGAACCTCAGCTCACTTCAGTGGGTCTTATCTCAGGTTTTACAGTGTCTCAAATCCACACTGTAAAAAGCAGTGCTACTCTTCATTTAACTATGCTGGTTAAGTTTCAGCGTCTTTCAGTGTCTTTTTGCCAGCTTCATTCCTGGCTCTGGTTTATCTGAAGAACTGGAAAAGATGGCTCAAACTCATCCCTGCAGGAGGTGACGGCCTTAAGTCTTGATGCTGCAGCCGGCTTCCAGGCCACAGAGCAGTGGGGCAGGAGCTCTTGCTCCTCTGGGAGATAATAAAATCAACAAGTTAAACGCTGATATTTAAAGCCTTCCCCCCCCCAAAAAAAAACCCACACAAACATGCACATGCACACAACTGCATGGGGTAACTGAGTTTTGTCGTGTATTATCAGAGTCGTCACACTGGGAACTTGTGAAGTGTTTGCTCTCATCTTCTGTAAACAGGGAGAGGGTCTCCATCTGTATTTTAATATTTCTATACATAATAAAAATAGTTACTTGCTATCTCTAGGATAGATGGAGAAGCTATCAGTGTGCCATTTTGATGAAGAACAACTCTTTAAAAAAGAAACAAAGCAACAGCTATCTTAGATTCTGCACAGGGACTGCACAGCCAATTCAAAAGCATCCTGAGGGGTTTTAGTACATTTTCTGAACTTCAGGGCTGTATTTAATATGACTATTTCTATTTGTCAGATGAAGATAATTGAAAGAAGCAGGCCAATCATAAATTCTTAAAGCTAATAGGCCTTTAATTCCTATCCAACATAATTTTTACATGTTTATATGAATATATATATTTTACATCTATTGTTGCTTAGCATATAAGAATTTAATATTAAAAATATTAACTTTGGATGTTAAAATTTCACTGTATTGATTGTAATGCTGCAAGTTATCTAAATACTGACCTCATAATTAGATAATGAGATACCTAAATAATCTTCAAAGCCTGCAACTTCCAGCCTGATTTTCATCAGCACTGAGCATTCCCAGCTGGATCCAAGAACATCCAGTACCTTATAAGATTGTCTCTTTATATCTGAGATTTAGGTACTCAGGTAAATTTCATTAAGAAAAATTGATATTAATTTACATTAATGAAATAATCTTGCTTAGAAAATCATTAATTCATCACACAGAGCATAGGACCTTTACTTAGTAATGTGTCAGGAAACTCACTCATTTACTGAAGTAAGCATGTGATTTGTGTAGTCCAATTCCAAACTGAAGGACAATGAGTCCCTTTCTCCTCCAAGAAATTCTGGTGGAAGAGGGCTTCTCAATGGAAAATATTCCTCTGGAAAATATTTGACTAAATCTCTTGGGAAAAGAGCAAGGAGCAGTGAGATCCATTGCTGAATGAATGGTAGATTTCTCCAAATCTGCTCTCCCAAGCTGAATGCAAATCCCTGCATCTGTGCATGGAGCACTCAGCCCTCCCAATTTCATCATCCACCTATGCTGTAGTTTCACACTGGCTTCAGATCTCCCAGCTGTGCATACCCACTGAAGACCAACTCCCCAGAAGGTTAGTTCCCCTTATAGTACTTTACTCAAAGAGCCTTTGAGGAGATCTAAGAAAAGGCCATTCAACTTAGGCTTTAATGTCCTCAATACTGTAAACTCCTCAAAACAGTGTAATGGTAATGCATGGTTCTTA
>NW_008825075.1:3029590-3033475 GCF_000699105.1 Pygoscelis adeliae | reverse complement strand
CTGAAGATAGGGGACCCTACAAGGAGGTTCTGCAGGAAGAAAGAAAGGAAGAGGTTTGTCTCAGGACTAAAAGATACAGCCAAAATGGCACTGTTCTTTTCAGACCTTTTTTCAAAGACTTACAGATTTTGTTGTTGTATTGCATTTTAACTGTAGATGTATTGTTCTTACAGACACATGCAGATCATTTGCAACACTAAGGTCACAGACCAAATTCCATTAATAAACTTAAAATCCAAAGCATTTTAGCCATCTATAACCTACAGGGCAATGTGACCTTCCAGTATCTGAGAACATGAGGAAAGTTCACTCCTTAGCATTCACACTTTCAATCACAATGAGCAGCCTACACATGATGATTCTCCAGGTACTGACAAATGATAAAAAGGCTGATTATTGCTCTTCCTTTTTCTTCTTTTCTTACTGATTTGGTAATGGTAACTGCTCAAATGTCTTTGCATGCTTCATTGTCATCATTTTTAGCTTTTTCCTATCCTCCTTTTTGGATAAGACTAGCCTAATTATCTAGTGATGATGATACATGTTCTGAGACTGAAAAGAGAGAGATCTGAGAGCTAAATAAATCAAGTCTCCTTTAACTGTACTAGTACTGATACAGGCTGTGAATCTCATATTTTGCTTCAACAACTAGCACTGTGTTTCACCTCGGGCTCTGTTTAAGGTGATCCTCTTACAGTTTGAGTGAACCATGCAGTGGTCAGCCATACAGCCATTTTAATATCAGAGTATATTAAGAGTTTAAAATGATCTTAACCAGACTTTGTCTTTTTATTAAAAAAAACCCCTACAAATGATATTGTTCCTTAATTTCTTAGCAATCCTAAATTATTTTATTTGACTATTCCTAGTAGCTGGGTTTGTGAAAGTTATTTGAAGCATCCTAGCTGGATATTAAGGACAGATGCTTTGGTTTTGTACCACTTTAGGCAGGAGGGAAAAAAAAAGTAAAATCAAAATTAAAAAATTAATGTCTTCCAAATTTAGAAGATGTGCCTTAGTCCACTAATAAGTATTTAGTCATCAGTAAGTCTGAAATTCAGAAGCACATGTGGGAGTGCTCCCTTGGTCCACTCTTGGTAAATGGCCTGGATAACACCACTTGTTAAAATAGGAATGTGAGTGTAAATGGTATAGGTGAAGCAAACATAAAGCCATCTAAGCAGGCATTTACCTAAACCTAATCATGTGAAAGAGGAATACAACCAGCAGGCAGATCAAACAGTAACCTGGGAATTATAAAGAGACTTCTGAAACAAAGATGGAGTCAACTTGAAAAGATATATGTATATAAGCAGCATGGAAATTGTAATATGGGGAAAAGACTTTGGACTGCAAACAGCAGCAGTCGGTGCCTGGTTTGACACTACTGGCATCCACCCCACAGTCATCACGATCTCTGCCTGGGGCTGATGGTGCAGCCTCCCCTGGGGCACCGGGAGCAGCCTGCACCCAGCTAGGGCAGCATGTGCAGGGCACAGCAAGCAGGGAACCAACATCTCAGGGGTTGTGTGTGGGCACCCGTGGGGTGCTCCCTCACCAGAATGTGTGTCACCAGGTGGTAGGAAGCAGCAGGGGTATACACAGAGCTGGAGCACCCACATGTCCCACAGGAAGGGTGTGCAGTTGGGGAATCTGCTCTATCCCCCCAAAAAGGGGGTGTGCTGGTAACACACACTGCCTGAAGGCAGGCGGGGAACATGCATTTAATTGTGTGCATGTACATGATTAGAACGTTTTGAGATTAGTTATAACTAATCTTAATATTCAGAAAGATTCTTAGAAATCTGTAGGTCTTTATTAACATTTTGTTAGTATCTAGTATCATGGTTTATCTGTTGTGTTATTGATACCAGTCCTGAATGTAGTTAACTGACTGCCAATTAATTATATTTTGTTAATAAATCAGTAGACTGATTCAATCATAATTTGGTTTTAATTACATGAGTAGAGCTGTTTTTCCATGAAACACACATGCACCACCTAAGATGTTAAAATGCTGGTTAAATAACGCATAGTTTTTTTGCTGTTCGCTAGCACTGAGGTGAATTCCATTCACTTTCAGAGCTTAATCCTGCAAGTATTTTTTTTAATATGATTGGTAACTACTGAAATCTTTGTTTATGGTTCTGAGGGTAAGCATTTAAAATTACACACATTAAGCCAATTTAAGTTGGCTTGCACAATTTGTGCCCTTTGGTCAAGTGAAGAAAGGCCAAAAGAGAAAACAAAACTGATCAGAGGTCTAAAAAACCAAGACAAGCCTATAAAAAAAGATTTAATAAACCAGGCTATGTAAACTAAGGAAGAGAAAACTAATGGAGGAGATGATAATATTTTCAAATATATAAAGGCAGCTATTAAAAAGTAGACAACATTGTATAGGTGGTGTAGGCAGATAGGACAGTAAGTAAACTTTAGGAAGTACCAGATCAGGCATTAGAGAAAACACTCTTCAAGTTTCTTCTTCACTTCTAAATAATAAAGCACTGGAATGGGTTTCTGCAGAGTTTGTAGTTTCTCTGTCTTTGAATGCCTGCAAGAACAGACCTCTGCTTGGTGCAGGAGGATGGTTAGGTATCCTTCCAAGGTCCCATCCTTCTCCATGATTTTATGCTACTATATAATAACAGGTTGCATCATAAAACATACTCTGAACGTGGACCATAATGAGGTAGAATGAAACTTTGTCCTGAAGGACACTTGCCCAGAGCATTTCAGCTCCTGAACTGAAGCTACAATGTATACAGTGGAGAAGACGGAAGACTGCAAGGTGGTCTCACATGAAGGATGCCCTGAACAGCTGACTTCTTTCTCTTTCTGTGGTACAGAGATCTTCTTTAACAACAGGCAAAATGTAAGGTTTGCTGAATTGTAGTCACTGAGTAAAGCATTATGGCTTCTGCCTTCCTTCCTACCCTACTGAGCTTCTTGTTTTGCCTTTCTGTAGGTTACCATCCCCAAAACAGACTCAGCACAACTGAGTGTCTGTCAGTATCCCAGCAGCCTAAGCACACTGATGACAATGGTAACGTAAGCCTACCTTCCTCAGCAATTTAAATGAAATCACTGCACTGTGAATGGCAATGGCTGAGGCAGTAGCAGATGTTTTATTCTGCTGACTCTTCTCTGAGGGAAGGACATTTTGGGTGGACAGCTTGGTGCAGTAACATTTTACTGCTCATCTCCTGATGTGAGTAAAAATGAGCCCAGCTTATCCGTCAGGAATCCTGACGCTACACTTTTCACAGTTGTGAGCAACTGTGTAGTCTTTATCTTCTGTGTACCTAATCTGAGATTCAGTTCTGAGACCAGTGGACACTCTATATGAACCAACTGGTGACTTTTCTTATGCCCTACGAAGTGAGGCTAATATCACTTCCTCTCCTGTGATCAGACTATATACCATGCTCTAAATGAGGCAGATACAAATAGTATATTATCATGCACTCACATTTATATAGAAGCAGACAATAAAAAACTGTGCTTAACATGGCATTTTTAAATATTGAGTGCAAGACATCCCCTCTGAACATTAGGAGAAAATAGGTCATTTATGTACTTATTTGCCACAGGGCTTCACAATTTTTTTTTTTTTTTTCCTGAGAGAAGGGGAGTTGTGGGATTCATGGTTCTTCTATTCTCACTCTGAAAAGTGGTGCCTTTCAGTTACGAAAAGAAAAAAAGTTATTTGCCTCCTCCTTGCCTCATCTTTCTCTAGTTTCTAATCTCCCCTCTACCTTGGAAATTCTTTATTCTACTTCCCAACCTCCAATTATCATCTCACATTTAGCAGCTGATTACAGTCTCTGTCTGCACTTGAGTCCAAGCCCTCTCTCCCTCTCTCCCTCTCTCCTCCCCCTCCCT
>NW_008825075.1:3017133-3029578 GCF_000699105.1 Pygoscelis adeliae | reverse complement strand
CTTTACTCTCTTGCAGCTTTCTTACCTCAATCTGCTTTGACCTTCTTTTCCCTGGATTAACTGGTTTACTACTCGGACACCCTCAGATGGGCCAGCCTGCCATATATATATATATAGTACTATATATACATACTATATATAGTATATATATAAATAAAGTACAAGGCTTAAGCACATGCATGTTAGGCACAACCTTTGAGGATCTTTATGTTAAAAGTTAAACCAGTAATCATGTCTAAACTGAATTTTTTTTTAAGTCAGGGTAGATTTTCATGGGGTAACAACATGCTCATCCCTGATTTAACAATAATTCTCTAGCGTAGAACATTTGATCCTTAAAACATTTCAAAGAAAAGGGAAAGATGTGCTCTTTAAGTGAGCAATACATAAAAATACAAGAAAATATTTCTTATAATGCTGCTGCCCTGTCATGCCTATTTTCTATAAGGTTGAAACATTTTAATGAATATTTACCCCAAATTCACCCAAACATATCAAAGAAGGAAAATTGCATGTAAATGCTTACAAGTTGGTGGACTGAAAGAAAGTTTTTAAGAGAAATAATAAATAACTCTAACAATACTTGTCCAGCTCATGTGAAACACCATTTTCTGTGGGACTATTTGTGTCTATGGTATGGGACTATTTATCTAAGTAGGGATATCAAGACCAGGTACTAGCAGTGCATGACTCTCATATTCCAAAATTAAGATGTGCAAAGGCAACTTCAGATTTTCCATGATATTACAAAGGACCTGACTCATTTCAAGAGGTCCATGCAATGCTCACTCATCTACTGATGCTATGTCTGCCAGTGACATCTTTCTGAGATCAGTAGTACTGGTGGCCATCAGTGGCTAATAATTCATTTTTCCCATCTTACTAGATGTAGTCTGTATTTTATAGCTGTTCTCTGTCACCTACAATAAATTATTTCCTAGCTCTACTACTGTCTTAAGATTGTTGGATGTGTTCAGGTCTAATTTCCTTAAAATGAATCTCATGCTGGCATGTAGGAGGCATGTGGTCTAATGATATTAGCTAAAGAACTTACATCTGTTTCTTTTTCCTAATGCTGTCTGGAATCTGCAAAGGCAAATCCAGATGACATCCATGTTAATCTTGTTAATTTTTTTCAAAAGATCTCTGAGGAGGAAATGTACATTGAATAGTTATTGGCTCTCTTTGTATACAATAGCAATAATCATTTGATCGCTGTTTGATTAGATAACAAATCTAATTTTCAACTCTGTTTTTCACTGCACAAGAAATTTTTACCATTTACGCTCTCATACCGAGAATCAATTTATTGAGAAGAGTACAGATAGTAAATAAAGCCCATCAGCTTAGGTTCACAAAGGATTTCTTTGGTGGGGGCAGGGAGGGAAGAGAAGGTGAAAAACTATTTGCCGTCCTTAGCACTGACATGAAAACTATAGACCCTGAGAGCCTCCACAAAAATGCTGACTTAATGACAAAACCAACTAGCTCCACAAAAATTTCAATTTACAGCATTATCAGGTCTCTAAACCCAGATCTCTATTACTTCTGTCAGGTGTGCCTGAAGATAGCCTTAAGTCTGGTATACCATCTGAGGCAAATAAATTCTCTCTCTACTGCTTGTAGGGGTAGGGCTTAAGCATACGCCCACCACCCTCCTATGGCTTAGTCTTCCGTTCCTAGTACCTAGTTGGATGGTTCCAAATTCAACTCACAAGCTATGTGGACAGAGAGTTTAAGCTTATACATAAGCTAATATAACAGCCAGATGTAGCCTAACTGCTATAATTTTGCAGGCGTTTGGTAGTTCAGAGCAGCTGTCCTGTCCAGCATTGCAAGCAAGGAGTTCTCCTGTATATTGGTTCCAGACTGCCTGATCTGGGAGTCTTTGACAGAATGCATCTAATCAAGCAAACTGTACTCAAAATATAGCTAGTGAATACAACAATGGTCTTTCCACCTCTTTTCCACTCAACAGGTCAGTGCTTAAAGTGCTCTGAATATAATTTCTATTACAAATGTTCTCTGCTATAGCTGAAAAAAGTGAGAAAAAGGCTCTTTGCCTACAACACAATCTCCAGAATGTTTTGCCCTGTAGGATTTTAGTCTGTGGTCAGTGAATGTTTAATTAGCCTGCTTCCACTTGTTTGCAGTCCGATCCTTCTTGCTCTGAAACTTCTTCAGTTTCATTTGCAGTTAAAATCTCTTCTACATAGCCAGAATTGTCAACAGCTATGGAAAAGAAAAATGCTGATAGATTCCCCATGTTACCAGTGATTTTGATTTTTTGACACAATTCCCACAGATCTCAGGCAATTTAGTTTCACATTACTCACAATACAATACTGTAAGAAAAATCCTATTGGTAGGAGTCAATTTTCAGAGTTCAGATTTAGTCAGGGTTTTTTTGAGAGGAACCTATTTTGCTGCTTGGATCTGAACATCTCTAGTGTTAGCGTGTCATCTGTAAAATGGAGGGAATTTGGTTGTCTTAGACTAGTCTCAGTCTCTTGGTGAGATAGGTAGACCTGGTGGCATTAAAATGTGTATCATCTCACGTGTGTATCACAGATGTGGTGCTCGACACTTCCTTACATAGCCTAGTATTCAATCATGGACAAGAAGTTTCTAAAACAGGGTCAATGGATAGGATATGCTAGCTGTCATCTTGTATTTGCCCTTTGAGAACCTTCTCTATTTCCTTAGGGATGTGCACACAGGGTGAGATGACTTTTTTGCAATGCAGCACTCAGAAGAGCTATTTCTCTTCGTAAAAGACTGCTGAAAGAAAAGTAGAGAGGTATCTAATTATATTTTAAACAGTCTGTGAAGTATTTTTCTGTACTCTGTACTTTAACCATGTGCACTTTCATTCTTCAAATATGAAAAAAAAATCACCTTGAATATGTACAACTATTCAGGTACATTCTATAATGGATTTTCAGTTTTATTACTAGTGAAGGTCATACAAGAGTTTTGCTTTACCCAGTTGGCTTCTAAAATATTGAAGTTTAGAATTTTCCCATCTAAGAAGTTCAAGAACAGCACATAAGGACCAAAGAATACTCCAGGCTCATTAATTAATCAAGTCATGTCACAGCAGATCTTGTTAATCCATCCTCAGAGGAAACTCAAATGATGTTTCAATTCTCTATGCAAGAATAGACAGAATAGTGAATAGTGATAATGTTATACAATTACAGAGAGATGGGCAGCGTTTGGAGACACCAGAAATTAAACTAAATTAATTTTTTCCCCAACAGTGACTAAAAGACTTTTTGGATGTTATCTTTGTGAACTAATCTATTTAGAGGACACTAGCAGGATTATATTTTGATGCTAAATATTGTAAGGTGACTGCGTTAAAAGCTCCATTGGAAAGAACAAGAGTTAATGAATTTTAAAAGTCACTTTGCTGCATAAAACCAAGCAGTTTATTTTGGCATCTTTTATCTATTTGAAGTCACAGCAGAAAAATGCAGGTGTTCACAGTGTACTAGGAGAGCGACAATGACTGGGTATGCAGTAATAGCTGTTACACTACTTTTTCTTGGCTAGTAGCAGCATTTGCTTTCTAGTCCTAAAAAGAATCAAATTGCTAAATCCAGCAATCAGGCTCACAGAGTAGTTCATTTTTTTCCAGAATGAACAAATATTTTAAGTCTGAGATTTACTAGCAATACTCTTCATTTAGTCAAATTGAGTATCTGGCCTGTGTCTGGAGAGTTAATGAACACCCTTGCCCTCATCCCACCAAATGTCTGAGCTCTACATAACTGTTTACAGGTGAAAAGCCTCTCAGAGGTCAAGGGATTATTCTGATACTTCATGTTCAACATGTTTAAGTAAAGAGCTGAGCTTAGCTCTGTGACTCTTACAAAACTGATGCTTGCTTATAGATAACACATGCTCCCCATATGAAAGGAAAGTAGGAATACTCCGCATTTAGCCTAATAGGATTTATGTAGAATACAGCTGATGCGAAAGTTCTTGAGCTGTATCCATGCACAGGAAAAGTTTTACTTTTTCTAGCCAAGTTGGCTGTTACAAGTTAGCAATAAAGGAATACATTTATTCAAATTTTAAGACCAAGAAAAATCATAGTGGTGGTTTTTAAAATTGTTCTACTGCTCACATCTCAAGGTCTCTGTCCAGACGTAGATGTTCTTTCCCAACCTTGCCTAAGGCTCTTCTGATAGCTCTGACAATTATGTGTGAAATGATCCCTCAGACAGAATAGTGATGCATCTGCAACATGGGTCTTATCCAAAGATCAATGAAAGCAATGGAAAAACTCCAAGTGATGCAATCAATTGTGGATCAGATCCCTGAATTTTTAGTGCTGAAGCACTGCATAAAATGTCAGCCCCAGTTAAGCTATGGCAAAATTCCCATTCTGTAGGGTCAGGACTTCAACTGTAAAATTTTCTGTTATCTATACTCCATAGATTCCAATTACTTTCCAGCTTAACACATCATAAAAGTGAAGCTTATTTGTAAAATCAGTCATCCTTTTTCCATTAATCCCAACACTTGTAGCACTACTGTTGTATAAAATGAGTTCCTGTTTCTTTTTCATTTTATTTATTTTTACCTCTTCTTCAGGAGCACAGTCAGTAAAAATGTGTGTTTATATTTGCAATTATGTGTTTTTTCCTTATATTTGTATCCCTTTTTGATTTAAGTTTCACCATGCAACTGAGTTGTCTGTTCATAATTTGAACTCCAGAATTTCAAAACACAGATTTTTAATATAATGTGAATATTTACATCAGAAGCACCTGAATACTACTTTAATCAGAGATCAGTAAAAAACACCATGGAATTTATAACCAGTGTTTTATGCCACTTCAGATGAAGGATCCTGTGGGCCAGGGCCTCAGATGATGTCTGGAGATAGGACTTCATTGATTTCAGTCAGCTTACCAAATGAGGATCTCTTTCTACCTGTACTTATACAATTTTTATGGCCATTCTATGGAATTAAAACATGGAGAAAAATAAAAATCAATAACTATTAAACTGAATAAATATGAGAAGACTTTGCTCTGCTGCTAGATGCTTTGTGTTTAGTGAAGTAAGCTAAATTTACTGCAGAAGTTCCTACTTCTGATCTACACTTTGCACATTCTTTAGACCTAAAAGAAGTCCCATACCTGCTCTTGTTAAGAATAAAATCTCTGTCATGACTAGTTAATTAACTGACTCAGGTACTCCATTTTGACATAATTAAATTTTTCATCCAGTTACCTTATTCCTAAGTCTCCATTAACAGGTTCAGAACATAAATGTAAAGTCCCTCCTCAGGTTCACTGACTACCTAATGTTGCTGTGCCAGGTTAAGATCCTTCCAGGCCTCACCAGAGCCTCACTCTGGAGGTTTCCCCCAAAAATCTTAAGAGACCTGGAGACTGCAAAGATCTGTGCTGTAGCTGTGGCTGAAACACTTTCCTCTGTGATTAGAAATAAGCAAACCAGGATGAGCTGTTGCCAGCCTGGAGCACGTTCTCCCTGCGACAACCCTACTGACTATTCTTTAATATCACACACATATTTTATTCCTACAGATAGCCATGCCCCCACTCTCCAGCATCCTCACTGTTAATCGCAGTTCAGTAAACAGGCCTGGCGTTACTGCTTATCTTCTCCTCAACAACTTTTCTGCATCAATCCATTCACATTAATCATTTTGCACTGCTCTTGCATGCCAGCTCCCAAAGACTTCCTATGAAACTGTCCTCAGACTCGAATACATTTCCTCCTACCAAGGGGCTGGAAGGACGCTGGGAGAGATCTAGACCATTTCATATCAATTTACAATTGAGGAAGCTGAATACTGGATTTGTTTTTCATCCAGCCCCCACTTCCCCCAACCAAACCCTTTCCTTCCACTTCATTTTTTTCTCAGGGCTCTGTGTGCACATATGATGTACACAGCAATTCTCTTGTATACAGATGAAAATCAAGAAAACTATGGATGAGAGGAGACATTTATAGGCCTAGTGATATACACTTACCTTGCTTGTCCATTTCCCAATCACCCTTTTCTATTCTGAAATTATGAGGAAGGGACCAATCTTCCTGGCCATAACACAACTTTTCGTAGTCATCTGTCTATCAGCAGCCATATACTGGAACGGTCTCTGAAATTCTCTTAAGTACCACTTTCCCATGGCATTTCATTGTACAGACACCCAGAGTAGGTTTATATAGGTTTATGTAGTCACAACTAAAAATGCATCCGTAATCAGTTAATGCCTTTAAGATAGACCTGAATTTCCCTATTCTACCTCAGTATTATGAAGATTGCAGAATGACTGTTTAAAGCATGTTCTAGAAAGTAAAAATTTGAGGCACCATAAAGTCCTTATAAGAAACCCGAACAATCTGACATATTTAAATGATTTTTAGTACATATTTTTAAAATATCTCTCATCCCTACAAACAGAAATATTGCATGGAAATTCATGAGGATCAGTGAACTCTGTTTTTGGAAAATTGGTGGTAATGAAATAAGAAATGTACAGATAATGTAGAAAACATGAAAATGAATAATTAATAAAACCCCCAAACACTTGCTAACCAACCTTCACATAGTAGTATCTAAAAAAAAAATCTAATGTTTCACAGAAGAAAGGAGAATTCACTGAGGAGAAGGTAGCTCATCACAACACACTCTAGATTTGGATTTACTTTTCTTCCCTTGCACAAAACTATTACATTTATGTACTGGTGCTAACTATAAACTACAAAACTGGAAAACATAAAGAAGTTATTTCCACATCATTTACAGTTTGCTGGTTTATTGATTTTTCTCTCTGCTCCCCATGTCTCACATTTCATTTGAGCCATTTGTTTTACATTTTAAAGAACAGCCTTCCAAACACAGTTAATTTTACTGAGGCTTTAACACGTCATTGGCTAGTCAGTATTATATTAATCTCTGTGATGCTGATGTTTACAAAGCAGGGGTATGGGGCCAAATCTTGATTGCCCTACTCACACAATAAGTTACACTGATTTTAATAGCACTATTAACATTAGTAAAACCAGCAAGATTTGGCTTCTTACAGCTGTCAGCGTGCCTTTCCCAAGAAAATCTTGTAATTCTTCCGCATTTCTAAAAGAAGAGTTTTTTAAAAACGGCAGTCACATTGTTTTGCTCAGGCCCTGCTTTCACTGAGCCGGGCATTTGAGGGAATCATAATGTTCTTAATATGTGTGTTTCCACTGTTAACAATTGAATCAGAGTATTCTAGAAAACCAGCAGGCTTTTTTTCTTGTCTGAGCAAGCTCAGAGTTGTACTCTTTTAATCTGATTTTACTTTTGCATGTCTCAAATTGGCTACTTCATCAACAGTTACACAGCAGATCACTGGCAGGTATGCATGCCGGGAAATCACGCAGTGCTTTCCATTTGGTGTCTCTTCTTGCAGGCTCACTGTGTTCACTGCTGCATCCTTCCTTGTGCTGGGCAGTAAAGTACATACACAACCTGGGATTTAATTTACTGTTCACCATTTACTCCACAGCAGCATGCAGAACTAAGTACTCTGAGTGAGCCTGAAATAGAAGAGAGCAGTCACTGCCCCAAACCAGGAAAAAAATTAATGGGATGAAGCACTGCCTACCTAGCATGTCTCCTGGATCAGAATGTGTTGTCCACAGCAGGGCCCAGAGGCTCGGCCCTGTCTCTTACTTTCCTGTCTTTGCCTGATATGGGGAGAAAAAGAGAATTTCATGACCCAAACCATGTATGTGTGAAACAATTATTTGTTATGTTTCCAGTTTCTAATGCCAGGATGAAACAGCCGTTTCAGCACTGGGCTTTAAAACCTCGGACCTGTAAGTTTCCATCAACTGGCAATATTTGTCATCCTATTCTGAGAGGCAGAATTACAGTATTCTCTGACCAACTTCCTCTTATGAAATGCAATGATCAGGTGCACCCTTGTGCCTTATGGCAGGATTTCCAAAAGAAGCATCATTAAAACCTCTTTCGCTTGGTTTGAGTGTTAGCTCCCTTTTGTACTTTATATAACTGCACTCAGCTTTCTCTCTGCTTGTAAGGAAATTTTTTATTTCTGAAAATAAAAAGTGACATTATTCAAAAATGTTTTTCTTGGCAAGTACAACTGGAATATAAATAACCCTGTAACACAATTAGAAGTACCATTGTGAAGCAAATGTAACAAATCATCACAAAAAGAGATTTGTGCAGTCTGTAATAAATGAGACCAAAAGTAATTACACTATATACACAGTGAAACTTTTTAGAACAACATTTTAGCATTTATCACCTACATTGATATTATAGTATAATTATTTCTACATTATACACAGAGGCCAACCACTTGGAATATACGCTTATGCTCTTCTTCAGATACTCACATATATTGAAGAAAGATGGCTTTTCAAAAATACTTTAAAAGCTTAGAGAAAAGGAGAAATGTCACAAGGAAAGATTCCCAGATGCCAGCACTCACTATAGCGAGATTAGTTGAACTTAATTACCTAAAATGCAGTGCTGATTTGCTAAAAGATACATAGTATTGGAGTACAGTTAATTAGCACAGAAAAGCTCAAGGGGCTTCACAACAATTTATATCACCTGGGTAATGAGGAACACAGGAATAAAAGACTTCTTGGGTCACTTAACACACTCCTGTGCGATCACAGACAATCAAATCATATAGTCTTAACTCAAAATGCAATGGATACCTCCTTCTGTTTTGTTGGTGAACCATTGGTAATTCCTCTTCAGAGCTGATTTTCCAGGCATATTTGCACCCTTTCAACCCTCTGAGGGGTCTTTATATTTACAGAGTAACTTTACTTATGGGCTGTTTATATTCATTTGTTTTTAAGTCAGTTCTGCCCTTTAAGCTTCAAAAGCTCTTTCCTTTCTAGTATTTATCCCTTCCTCAGTGCACAGAAATAAATCATATCCACTTCAAGTTTTTGTTTTTCTGTGACAAACAAGCCAAGTTCTTTTAGTGTTGTCCCAAGGTATGGGCTTTCCATTCTCTTTTTATTCTAGTGGACATTTTCTTCATCAATTCTATTTTAAAATTGATCTCTCATGAAGGGAGGTATCCAGAATTTTAAACAATCTTCCAGAGGTCTGATCAGTGTTTTGCACAACAGCAGCAAAACTCTTCCTTCCCTAGAGAAATGCCTCTCCAATATGCCTAGAACTCTATTCACCATTTCCATGTCACATCACAATGATAACTCAAGAATGTTCAAATATTGACTACCAAGCATTGCAATTCCTTCTCCCCTTCATTTCTACCTTGTAAAGTGCTATGGTATATGTTGTGGTTTAACCCCAGCCAGCAACTAAACCCCACACAGCTGCTTGCTTACTCTCCCTGTGTGGGATGGGGGAGAGAACTGGAAGAGTAAAAATGAGAAAACTTGTGGGTTGAGATAAAGACAGTTTAAAAAATAAAGCAAAAGCCACACACGCAAGCAAAGCAAAACAAGGAATTTATTCACTGCTTCCCACCAGCAGGCACGTGTTCAGCCATCTCTAACTAGCAATAACTAAACCATCAACATTGTTTCAATGTTGGAATTGAAACATATTTCAATTCCAATTTCATATTTCAATTATTGTGTATTTTAAACACAATATTCAATTGTTTCAATATTATCAACATTGTTTCCAGCACAAATCCAAAACATAGCCTCATACTAGCCACTATGAAGAAAATTAACTCTATCCCAGCCAAAACCAGCACAGTATAACAGATGTTCTTCTCATTAGTCCCTAAATGTATGACTCTGCACTTTGTATTATTACATCTTTCCCATTTTTATTACTTCGTTTCTGAAAGTCCTACACGTCTCTACAATATTCCAGTTCTACCTTTATGTTTGTAATGCTTTTCAAGTTCTACGATCAGCAAATTTTGTTAGCACATATCTACCTTTTTTTCCTGCCAATATTGTAAATATAAACAATTAATTAAACCAAAAGAAAAAACAAACTTTTTTAGATCTCTCAAACAAACAAAAAAAATCCCTTTCTGCAGGCAACCACCCTGTAGCCTATGACTTCTCCTGTCACTAGAGTCATTACTCTATTTAAGTATTTCTTTGCTTGCTTCAAATTTTTTATACCAACTCCTAAATTCTTTATCTTTGCTAGTAACTTCCCATGGGTCCCTAAAACACTGTACAGCAGTCCCAAAATATTAGGTATTCTGTCTAAGTCTGGAACACCGATTATCAGTAATAGCTCAGGTTACACTGGATCTGTTTAGGTAAACTTATGTTACTTTCCAGCTCATTTACTTCCAGTCCATTAATTATTCTTTCAAGCATCATTCTAAAGTACTTTATACAACTGAAGGCATACGTGAAATATTCTCTTCATTAAACAAAATATCTGGTTTTGTCTTTCTGCAGTCTAGAAGTACTATCCCTGACGTGTGAGTTTTTAAGATTGTAATTCTTCATTATGTACATGGTTTCACGTGCCATTTATTTATCTTTCTGAGGAATAGTTCACACCATTTCAGTTTAAGCACAGTAATTGCACTAAGTTTTACCTTAATTTGTCCATGTAAGTGGTTTTTAGTTATCAATTTTTTTGTTCCTCTCTTCAACATAACTAACACAATTGAAGCAAAGCATTAATTTAGCTCTGAGTCATAACATTGTTTCCTTGACTGTACCTTTGCTGCATGGTGGCCTTTTTCTACTTCCCCTGTTTTTACTTTAATTTTATAAATAACCTTTTCATATTTGTTTAACTTTCTTTGGCAAAGGTGACTCAACATAACCCTATCTTCTCTGATTTTGAAAATTAACAGATGAGATCAGCAATTTAACGAGTATCAGTACATGCACTTATTCATGCTGTAACAGTTCTGAAGAATCAGTTAGTCCTTGAGTTCATGTCAACACAGACCCTGCAAGAAGGAAACTCTCCAACCCCGATAAGCCAAGGACAGAAAGGCTCCGAAAGACAAGGAACTGGTGATCAAAATGGTAATTGTCTGAGTAAACACGATATCATAATTTCATAGCTTGTTATGATGACAGGGTGCAGTCAGGTCCCCTTTGAAGCTGAAAGCATCAGAAGACAGAACTCCTAATTGAGGTTTGCCAAAGGTTTTGTAGGAGCAAACATGCCAAGCAAAGAAACTAAAGCTGCCTCTCACTTAAAAGGATTACTTACGATCACCTGGGGTCACCTATTTTTGAAAATTGTTGGTATTAGCAGCAGGAAATGAAGGCTTGAAACTGAAGTGAGTGGAAGTAGCACACGCATGTGCAGCCAGGCACTGTGCTCATAGAACAGCTCAAGGAGCCAGCCAGGATCAGGCTCCTGCAGCCTCTCTCAAACACAGAAGTTTTGATCAAAACATGAACACAACAGTGCAAATCATACAACTCAGCAAGGATCGCAGTGCTGTACACCAGTATCTTACTGTGACAGACATCACTGATATGTGCTTAAACTTGTCTGGAACCAAAAGATTAGGTTTGGGAAACTTTGAAGCCTTCCTTAACTTAAAGAGCTCCATCCTGTTTATTAGGCAACAGGAATGTATTTTACTATTTCTGGAAAAGGCATGTACATGCATTTGTACATGCATATATTTTCCACCTCAGGCTGACAGTTTGTTTCTTCTTATGAGAGCATTGTTTCATGAGCGAGTTCAGCACTTTTTTCCAGAGGTTAGATTCTACCTTCTTCAAAAGCTGTGGAAGATAAGCGGGGACTCTGGACCTGTCAACAAGGAAGGTTTATTCAGGAACGTGGTCTGTCTAGTACAGAGGATTTACTATACTAATAGTGAGATTCCTACTACAGCTCAGGGTTGAAACTTATCTGCCATGTTGAGAACTTAGCTTTCTAGTCCATTTATATTAAAGTGTATATGGTATTGATCTTTCTCAAATGGTTCATCCTGTCTCTGTTTCTTTTCTGGAAATTAATGCTATTTCTCTCCTTCTGGTCCCCAAATTAAACCTTCAAGATGACCTCTCCTTTCATTCTACTTTCTTCTTTCCTAAAACTTTCGGGAGCATCAAGAAGAAAGGCTGTAATTTGTAACTGGCATTCAGCCAGAGTGCTTCAGCAAACAGCCTTTCCAAAGGTCCACAAAGTCCATGATGGTTCAGTGTGGGATAGATCCCAGTTTGATGGTGATTCAGTATGTGTGTACATGCGCGCGTGCTCTCCAGCCCCGTGCCAGGAAGCAGGTGGGTGGGATGATGCGTGGGATCAAGGAGAAAGGGCTTTAGGCTCTTCTCTGATAGGTAGACCACCTTTAGAGATTAAACAAATCTCTCCATCAAGCAGAGGGAATTCCTGTGAGTCTCTGCCGCTGCCTCTTTACACACCTGCCAGCAGACGCCTACAAGGCCACTTACTGCAGTATTGCTTCAGTAACCATGGAAATCACAGTCTGGCAAACTAGAGTTC
>NW_008825075.1:3006751-3017078 GCF_000699105.1 Pygoscelis adeliae | reverse complement strand
CAGCAGGCTCTGACCCCATGATTTTATTTATTTCTGTGAAGAACCTTACTGCATCCTGCATGTCACTAAGATAACAAAAGATTCCAGTTCTCATTTCACATGTCAGTTTTTTATATTCTTTATTTCAAACACTAATTTCCTCCCAGTGTATCAGTAATAATTATTACTGATCTCGGCAATGACTATTTCAGCTTGAAAATATGGTCTTGAAAAGAGCAGAATGATACTCTGATTTAAGGACCCTGACAGCAACGTTAGTATTACTAGTTTACATGAGTAATATGAACATAATCTTTTTTTAAAGGACTATATTTCTTCTGTCCTCCTCTGGCAAGGCTATACATTAAAGGAAAAAAATGTCAGAATAGATAAAAGACCTTTTTGGAGATTTATTGTTATATATGTTAATGGAAAGTATCAATTCCACAAAAAGACATTGTCATGGTTTAACCCCAGCTGGCAACTAAGCCCCACACAGCCGCTCACTCACTCCCCCCCAGTGGGATGGGGGAGAGAATTGGAAGAGTAAAAATGAGAAAACTCGTGGGTTGAGATAAAGACAGTTTAATAGGTAAAGCAAAAGCCGCACACGCAAGCAAAGCAAAACAAGGAATTCATTCACTGCTTCCCATGGGCAGGCAGGTGTTCAGCCATCTCCAGGACAGCAGGGCTCCATCACGAGTAACAGTTACTTGGGAAGACAAAACACCATCACTCCAAATGTCCCCCTCTTCCTTCTTCTTCCCCCAGCTTTATAGGCTGAACATGATGTCATATGGTGTGAAATATCCCTGTGGTCAGTTGGGGTCAGCTGTCCCAGCTCTGTCCCCTCTCAGCTTCTTGTGTACCCCCAGCCTACTCGCTGGTTGGGTTGGGTAAGAGGCAGAAAAGGCCTTGACTCTGTGTAAGCACTGCTCAGCAGTAACTAAACCATCCCTGTGTTATCGACATTGTTTCCAGCACAAATCCAAAACATAGCCCCATACTAGCTACTATGAAGAAAATTAACTCGATCCCAGCCAAAACCAGCACAGACATTAACACTGATTTATTATATCCAGCATCTTATGAAACTGGAATGAGGATTGAAAATATCAAGCCAACAACAAATAATTTAATTCTTAGCATTTCTACAGATACTCTCTTCACTTCCTGAAGTTTTGTGTCACTTTCCTTAACCAGAAGCAAAATATCTAGGTTGCACAGATTATTTGGTATCAATTTCTGTGTACTTCAAATGAAAGTGACCCAAAGCCTAACAAGGGGAACACAACCTTTGCTACTGATCAAGAAGAGAAAATGTTTAATTTAGCTCATTGTTCAATGCCAATATTTGTCTTTTTTCACTCTTATTACAGGAGTCTTGTAATATGTAAAGACAATCAATCATAGGATGAAATACCCACTCTGCTGAAGTAATCATACCACAGCTATTGTTTCTACCTCTTCTCTCTTTACTGTTGCCATTCTTTTTGGCTCACATTGTTGTCTGTCTTTCTTTAGTTTCTTCATTAGTTCCCTCGTTCCCCTGCCTGTCTTTGAGGATAGAGCCTGGGGGAAGAGGAGAAATTGGTCGGACTGGGAATACCTGGCACTTGTGCTCTCAGCTTGTTGTGCCAGAGCCAGTGAGCTGTTTGCAGAGACTTCATTCACTTCCATACCATTTTGTTCACTCACCTGTTGGTCCAGCATCCCCTTGTCAAGTCCTTCAAGCAAAAATCCTCCTCTTGTCCTTTCTTCACTATCCCCCCCTCCTTTGTCAATTTGCTCCTTCCACTGTGAGCAGCCCGAGAAGACAGACATGCACCCAAAAGCCAGTTCTGATGAATACTGGTTTAACTATTTTTTTTTTCCGGAAAAGTCTAATTATGCATGTTCCCTGTTTTCTGAGAAAGGTGCATGCAAAGATTTGCAAAATAGCACACATGACTGATTAATAAATTGGCCCTAATGTTTTTAAAATGACATATAAACCCCCCAAAAAAAACCCAAGGTAAATGATGTGTTTGAATTTCTCTTTGCTTTCAATATTCAGGAAGACTTCTCCTCAGTTCAGTACTAAACAACTGTATTATTTACAGGTCACCACAGCCTTTTCTTAAGAGATCCGCAGCACAAAAGCAATGGCTGTGGGTGAGGCAACAGTGAAGATACTGCACAGCTAGTGCCTTAAGGCATTTCATAATGAAGGTAAAATTAGAGAAGCAGTTCTTTTGACATCTGTAGGACTGAAATCTTCCATATAAGACAGCATATCCTGTGATTTTTTTTTTTTCCTCCTATTCAAATAAACTGGAAACTTCTGCAAATACAGCAGGAGCAAGGCTTTCTTTTCGGGATAAAGCCAGTCTCCCTCCTGAGCTTATAGCCAGCAGGACTTTTTTTTTTTAATTTACTGGAAGAACCAGTGTATGATTGAAATGGGAGGAACGGGTGAAAACTGCAATACCTTTTCCTATGAATATAAGTGTTATCAGATGGCTGCTGTACTCACAGCAGTCTTTTGCAGTAAGAGGGAATAAGCAAAAACTTTCTTCTGTGCACAAAATTCAGGATGAACAGAATTACTTCTTTATACCATCACTCTTCTTCCATATACTCCATATCTATAGAGTGTCTACAGCAGACGTCCGCACTGCTTGAAAGACAGGGCTGATTTTTAGTGTAATTTAGAAATACTTCCACTGTTTTCTTCTAATCTTTTACAAAGAGCCTCTAGATCAGTAATTTTTAGAAAGCAAAGACCTAGGCATAATTCAGATTAAGCGCATCCTGGGAACATGCACTGAGGATGCCTCACTCCCTGCCCTGCCCCAGTCCTCCCAAGTTCCACGGAAGTCAACTCTTAGGTCAGGCAAAACTTAAGAGTAAATATATTGATTCTCACACTACGGTCATTCAAACTCAGTCCTTTCCTGTTTTATAGCAAAGTCTTGTACATGGTAAAATTACTTTAAATTTCATAACAATATTTTTAGCTAGGTTTCTGAAAGCTTGCTTGGAGAACAGAAGACAGCTGGCTTTCCATATGGTTTTGGTTTCTTTCCTTGATGTGTTATTTCACTCTGGCATTGTGTAACTCCGTCCCAAGGTAAGGAAGAAATCTCTTCTCTACCTTTTCAAACATTATTCCCTTCAGCTTTCTTGTGCACTCATATTGTGGAGTCCGGCCCATGCTAATATCACCAACTTTCAGCTGTGTATTTTTTGCTCTTCTTTAAGGTATGACTCACCCACACTGCTGATTCATGTAGGAGTGCCATGTTAATCCTGGTATTCAAACAACTAGAGACAGTGTCATTTATGGCTATGCTCTTTTAGAGTTTTCAATCCACTGAACAGTATACTTATTCATGCCAATTTGAACTTATTTGTCAGTTAAGAGTTCTTACTTCAGGGATAAAATTCAACATTGATTGCATTGTCGCAATTAAATTCTCAAATGTATTATTAAAATCCAAAGAAAGCAGTATACCCTTCTGTAATCCACACACACATTTTTTCTTGACAAACTAATGATTTCCCACACTGCTCCCTATCTCCCAGGAAAAGTTAGCATTTTCTAGCCAGCTAAATGCTTAAAATAGTCACAATTTCACCTCTATGTTTGACTTAACTTTGTAAATCAACTGTATCTCAGCCAATGATAAATGACCTGGTTTAGACCTCACAATTTTGTCCTCAAAACAATTCATAATGCATTATGTATTTTGTATAATATCCACTGAAACAAATGGCCTGGCTGTTTGTTACTTCAATGAGAAATTTTTAATTTTTTTTTTCTGGATTATTCTTAAATTTTTTTGAGGAGCTGGAAACAATATATTGCCATCTGGACACCTTACACATAATCCATCAATGCATGACTTTAAAAGGGTTGTTTCTAAGTAATTACATTGTTTTTGCCAATGGGGAAAAAAAAAAAAGATAAAATTATTTTTAAACAACATAAGGACTGGACTAGGGAATAATTTATCATCAGAGTAAATCTCTATACAATATGGAAAGAAAGTTCATTTAACACTCTGACTTAAACATCAGGGAATCAAGGTTCAAGCTCATTCTTTTCCACTGACTTTTGTGCAAGCCTCAGAGATCAACTGGCTTTCTGTACCATTCCCTTTCACCTTAGTGTTGTGAGAATGAATACCTCAAAGATTGGGAGGTACTTGGATACTACACAGGGAATTAAATGTAAGAGGGTTGAGAAAGTATTCTCTACAGGAAGAAAAATAAGAAGTACAATGTACTACCATGCATAGATCTTAAATAATGTAATTTTTTCTCAACTCAAAATTATTTGAGCCAGGAATTTCAAAAGCAGAAGGGATATCTGAGAAAGGAATGTAAACTGGGCAAGAAACCACACAATGCCTTTGAAAGCCTACTCCTTTTCCCACAGTTTGGATTCAGGATCTGAGTGCAGATGTTTCCAAAGGCTCAACCTTTCATTCTTGAGTAGTGTTAATGGGCTAAAAAGGCAATTAAACCTCTTGTTAAAAGAGAGGCTTTATATTTCCATATTATTCTGTCTTTACTCTGCAAATTGAACATTACTTCTCACTAAAAACTAGCTGTCAACTATGTCTTCAAGTTTATAAATGACTGGCTTATTTCTGTACTAGTCATACATAAAATGTCATCTAGTATTAATATAAAAAATCCAGATCTTAGATTGCTTAATAAATATGTTCTCATTGTATATATATATGTAAAGCTACATATAACTTGCATACTAAATGAAATATATGCATTATTTAAAAACAGCTTCAGTGCTGAAATTCTAGTATCAATTTGGAGCAGATGTCACCATCTGGCTGCCTTCACTAGTATCTCTATGAGACCATTTAAGTCTCCTGACTGGCTTCTACACTTTCTACACAGAAAGTAATTAGAGGGAAACACAAGGGATGGGATCCAACTGTCTTAAAATTAAGGTGTTTTCCTTCATTAAACTGAGCAAAGATGATTAAAAAAAGGATGAACAAATGAACAGACAATTTCAATTTGATGAACACCTCATTTTCTTCCTCTTCCTTAAATAGCAAAAAATCTGTGTTTTTTATTCTTTTGGCAAGTATCTGTATGTTTTGTTTCTTTTTTTAAATGCAGTATTAACATTTTTCATCCAATCCTTGATTTTTTTTTCTCTACTATATAATCAGTTGATGTCATAAAGTTTCCTTTCATTTATTTATTTATTTATTTATTTTTAAGCTAACATTTCCTAGGATTTAGGTCAGTTTATTTTCCACTTCCTTGATATAGAAGCAGAAATCTCATGACCTATTATTTTGGTTGTGCTGCTGGGTGATTAGTATTGTAAAATGGCAATTTATTAAGGCAATATAAAATAATGATTCATCTGACTTGAAAAAAGCAGGAAATCTAAAAAGAAAATAGAAAAACTTAAGTTACAATTTTGAATATAATTGTCTTGACAATCCAAAGGTCTCTCTTCAATTATTTAATGAAGCAGAAAAAGTGAATTGCAAGTTTAAAAAGAAACAAACAAAAAGATTTTGGCATAGATAACACCACTATGACCATGTATTTCAGGTGAAAGTTCTCCACTGGGCTTCATAACCTCAGAATACAGTTCATAGGTAGCAGATGAAATTCCATATAGATGTATCTAGAGAGACACCCACACATATATACACATAAATATCTATTTCCTTAAGTATGTGTATTTTTTTTTTTTTAGTAAGAGTTTCTGAGTGTCCTTCCATACCACTGTTTCTCCCTAAAATTCATTAGAGGAAGTAAGTATCACCAATTGTCTTGGCTCATATTTCTGAGCAAGTTGTTCTCTTATTTACCTTACCTTTCTCTAGAAAACAAGGTACGAATTTTCACAGTATCTATCTTGCTCGAGGTCCAGTATTTTAAATTATGTAAGACGGATTGCCTAACTTGTGCATTCCACAGAGCAGCTCTAACAGCTGTGATGGTGTTTCCGTGTTGCTTTACTTATTTCTTTATTTTCTGATTGGTTGGGATAAAATGTTCTCAATTTTTTCTTCACTAGAGTACAAATGGAGCTGCGATGCATTTCTAAGCTGTTGCATTTCATTTTTAATTCTTAAAAGCATTGGACACAGTTCTATAAAATTGCAGTGATTTGCAGTCAATAATGCTAAACTAAAACTAGAAGAAACAGTAATAATAAACTTAAGGAACTTTATTAAGATGATAGGACCAATATGATGGTTTTATATGGGAGGCCACAGAATACTTGGAAAAAAGTTTCGTAAGGGTCCCCAAACCAAGTAGTATTTTGCCTTCCACCTTTATTCCGAGCTTGCAGGAAGCTGTGTAGATCACCTATATCGTGCTGCCTACACTAATAAAGAAACAGAAGGTAAAAGTATTTCCTGGCATTCACTACAAATCTCTCTCAAACTAGCCAGTCTGACAGGCACACTCCTTAAGTTAATACCACAGTACACAATGAATTGAGTTATGAAAATGTTTTGCTCTTTCTGCTAAAGATCTTATCATGACTTGCTGGCAAATCATACTGTTCTTTAAGTCAGTGTTTTTCAAATCTTCTCCACAAATCATAGAATAGAGTGGGTTGGAAGGGACCTTCAAAGGTCATCTAGTCTAACCCCCCTGCAATGAGCAGGGACATCTTCAACTAGATCAGGTTGCTCAGAGCACCGTCCAACCTGACCTTGAATGTTTCTGGGGATAGGACATCCACCACCTCTCTGGGCAACGTCTTCCACTGTTTCACCACCCTCAGCATAAAAAATTTCTTCCTTCTATCTAGTCTATATCTACCCTCCTTTAGTTTAAAGCCATTCCCCCTTGTCCTGTCGCTACAGGCCCTACTAAAAAGTCTGTCCCCATCTTCCTTATAAGCCCCCTTTAAGTATTGAAAGGCCACAATAAGGTCTCCCTGGAGACTTCTCTTCTCCAGGTTGAACAACCCCAGCTCTCTCAGACTTTCCTCATAGGAGAGGTGTTCCATCCCTCTGACCATTTTTGTGGCCCTCTTCTGAACCCGCTCCAACAGGTCCATGTCTTTCTTGTGCTGAGGACTCCAGAACTGGATGCAGCACTCCAGGCGGGGTCAACCAGAGCAGGTCTTAGTAGGCAATTTACATCTTATTATCTATCATGCGCAGATGGTCAGTGGTGATTTACTCAGTTACAAACTGCCAATATCTGATAATACTAGCAAAACCTTTCTTTCCAGTACCCAGATAACTACAGAAGTATGGATATACATTCATTAAACTTTCCAAAGCTGAAAGGTGCATCCAACACTGGACATCATATCAATGCAACTGCCAAGTGTGGACAACTGCAGTATGGTTGCTGTATAATTTTATATGTGCACATATACAAGGTCAATGGCTTACAGATACTGTAAAAGAAAGATATTTCAATACGTGTTCATAATGTGTCAATGATGTGACACATTTCAACACATTGCAGCCATATTTTTTCTGGCTTATTGTTGCAGTATCTATCATTTTGTGTGGGAAGGCTAGAGCAGAAACATGGAGACGGCTTTTTAAAATTCTATATTATTTAACCCAGTTATACAGTATTTCATAATACTCTATTGATGCTTAGGCCTTTGACCATTGATCTGAGCACAATCAACAGTCACAAAGCCAAAGTCAGAAGACAGGGACAATTAAAAAAAAAAAAAGTTGATAGCACTGATGCAGAAATGTTAGTAAATAAATAAGTTAGGAGATAATATTCATGAAATTTGGAAGCTTCTGACAGATACATTGTAAACAAGTGAGAACAAGTCTTCCTCATAAAACTGGAGAACAAGTCTTATGAGGAGCGGCTGAGGGAACTGGGGTTGTTTAGCCTGGAGAAAAGGAGGCTGAGGGGAGACCTCATTGCTCTCTACAACTACCTGAAAGGAGGCTGTAGCGAGGCGGGTGTTGGTCTCTTCTCCCAAGTAACTGGCGAAAGGACGAGAGGAAATGGCCTCAAGTTGCGCCAGGGGAGGTTTAGATTGGATGTAAGGAAAAATTTCTTTACTGAAAGAGTGGTTAAACATTGGAACAGGCTGCCCAGGGAAGTGGTTGAGTCATCATCCCTGGAGGTATTTAAAAGACGTGTAGATGAGGTGCTTAGGGACATGGTTTAGTGGGCATGGTGGTGTTGGGTTGACGGTTGGACTCGATGATCTTGGAGGTCTCTTCCAACCTTAATGATTCTATGATTCTATGATTCTATGAAACCACTGGACAAATACAACCAATGTGGTGAAGACAGTGCAAACACTAATTCACAGCAAACAACAAGACACTAAAGTTATCGTAAAGTCACTAGCAGTACTAATAACCACATGCCAATGGTTATCATGCTTACCTGGTGCAGATTTCATTACAATTAATTGGCAAAGAATTATTAAAGTAGAATTAAAAGTAGAGATAGAACACAAGGCCGAAGATACTGTTAGTAAGAAAGCAAAGCAAGCCTAAATTTTTTGGCTATAAAGACGGTAGAAGGGACAGTGTCGTGGTTTAACCCCAGTTGGCAACTGAGCACCACGCAGCCGCTCGCTCACCCCCCCACCAGTGGGATGGGGGAGAGAATTGGAAGGGTAAAAGTGAGAAAACTCGTGGGTTGAGATAAAAACAGTTTAATAGGTAGAGCAACAGTCACGCACGCAAGCAAAGCAAAACAAAGGAATTAATTCACTACTTCCCATCGGCAGGCAGATGTTCAGCTGTCTCCAGGAAAGCAGGGCTCCCTCACGCGTAACGGTGACTTGGGAAGACAAACAGCACCACTCCAAACATTCCCCCTTCCTTCTTCTTCCCCCAGCTTTTATATACTGAGCATGATGTCACATGGTATGGAATGTCACATGGTATGGGATATCCCATTGGCCAGTTTGGGTCAGCTGTCCTGGCTGTGCCCCCTCCCAGCTTCTTGTGTTCCTCCAGCCTTCTCAGTTGGTAGAGCATGGGAAGTTGGAAAGTCCTTGACTAGTATAAACACTACCTAGCAACAACTGAAAACATCAATGTGTTATCAACATTGTTCTCATCCTAAATCCAAAACACAGCACTGTACCAGCTACTAGGAAGGAAATTAACTCTATCCCTGCTGAAACCAGGACAGACAGTAACTAAAGAAACATTGCCAACCTTTTTTTTTTTTTTTTTTTAAATATATTATGAAAACAGCGTTAAGACTGTTTATGCTCTAACACACTTGGAAATGACTGTAAATAGAACAGAGCTAATGACTCTGGTACAACAAAAATGAATAGAAAAATCCTTCAGTTATGGTTATAGCTATAGATGAATCAGCTTATTTAACGTGAGATAATGGTGCTGGTAACATATTAGCCACGCAAACTGTCTATGGGCCATTATCCTGTTATCGTATTAGGTGTCTTAAGTGCTGAACATTATATCTGAGTTACAGTAATGCCAGTAACGCCAGTAACATTTTTCATTTTTAACACTTCAGTGAAACTATACATTTTTTTTGCCCTGTTCATATTCTGTGATCACAATATGACATTATTAAGACTTGAACTGAGAGAATTCCAAAATTCAATATTCTACTATAATTACTCTGAGTTACATTGATTTTCAACCAACTGGACTGAGAATATCTTGTTCAGGTCTTGTTAGTATTATTTTTTAATTGACACATAATACACTGTTTTGAAATAAGAAAATTCTGTCAGTGATCTAGTATTATTTTCAGCTTCTTGAAACACAAACAATATTACTGATTTATTGCAATCATTTCCTATAATCCTCAAAGTAGTGGAGGCAGATACACTCATTATTTTTGTGATCACAATCAATAATAGGAGTACATCTATCCCCTCTGAGAGAAACAAGGTTTCTCTTGGTTGGAGATGAAGATATTTTCAAATTAAATCAATTTTTTCTTATTACCTCAGTCTGTTCCTATTCTTCTGCTTTCTAATGTCAGCTATTGCAACTAGTTTACAAAAAAAAATCACATCTTCCACATTTATTTATACACATGATAGAAGCAACAAAAACAGCCAAAGCAAAACCAAGCAACATATATTAAACAGTATGGTCAGAATGAACTACTTACTCTGCTGTGCTATGAAAGACAAAATGGCAAAAAGCAGTAATAGTAGTCCATAAGTTACACTTTCGGCACTTGCTTATTCTCCATTTGATCTTTTCTTTGACAAGAAAGAGGGATTGTCTGGCTGGTAGTTGTAAAATGTCCATACAATTTATTCTCTAAATTATGTTGTCTGGGTGCTAATTTCACATACACAATACAGCCAACTATATTTTATAAATGCATATTCATAAGAATAACTTTATTTCTCTTTTCTACT
>NW_008825075.1:3003884-3006693 GCF_000699105.1 Pygoscelis adeliae | reverse complement strand
CTGTTCTATTTTTTTTTTTGCAATTCTAACTACATTAGACATACCCCGGTTACCCAAGCATTCCTTGATTCCCCCTGAGGTCTTAATATAGGAGTGCAGCAGAAAGTGGATGATGAGGTTCAAAAAGTGCCACTAACTAAACAATTTTTACTTGTTAATTTATATTTAAAAAATTAATGTACCAAAAATACAAATGGGAGGATTATGTTGTGACCATATTGAATGATCTCACTTCTTTAGTATCCTATTAAATTTTATGTAGTTACTAGTGCTAGCACTTTTATTTTGCTAGAGAATACAGAAGTTCAGTACAATTATATAAATTCTATACATATTATTTCAAACTATATGTGCATATACTTCTTACTGAGGAAAACTAATACTTACAGAAATACAGCTTGTTCAGGAAGAAAACAGCCCAACTCTGAATTGCAGACACAATTTATCTTAATTTTATCATCCTCCATTTGAATGGCCACAGAATCTTGTATATGACACACAAGGTCACAGAAGCCCAACAATGTTTAGTTCCCAATCTGTGAAATCCAAACCACTTGAAGACAAGTACCCCAAAATAGATATAAAGTTTTGCTAATAAGTCACATTAGCCCTCAATCATATTTTGCAACATAAACATACACACTTCTTGTGTATGTTTTATAACTTAGAACTTCCTTTCAGGAGATGAATATGCTCTTAGTTTAATAGTCAACATCTATGATCAATATAATTATGTGTGCAAAAGTTCCAACTATAATTTGTTCTTGCGGAATGATCTACAATGTATTATGCAAGACAGCATTTAAAGTCAAGTCAATATGTGTAGGTATGCAGCAACACACATGCATAGACACACATACATAGAGTTTTAACCTAATCTGCATTTAAGATTCCTCCTGTTATTCAGGGTTAAATGGATTTTGAACTGGGAAAGCGAGCTTCAAATCTTGTTATTGGACCCATAGTTGACACATATATATGGAATAAAGATGTATTTCATCAGCATCTCTAACAAAACATAGTAACTGCATCCTGTCCACTACTGAAACAGAATACATTCATGATCTAATACAGCCAGACTGACCTTGCAGTAAAGCTACTCTGAGACAAAACTGAACTAAAATCTGGAAACTGCTTATGGTAGAGAAAGACTGGAGTTCAAGGTAGGAAAAATAAACTCATGCCATTGCTACCTAGACAGTTTAGCACAGACACTGTGAGTAAATCCATCCCAAATACCTAACAACTGCCCTCCTGAAAGTTTAACTTGCTATGCTATTCACAATTCATCAAACAGCATTTTTCGTCAACTGCCATTCTTTTGATGAGTTTCTTATTAATTCTTTTTAATATGTTCCTCAGCTGCTTGATATATTTTTGTATTAAGGAGAAAAGGGGAACCAGTGAGCAAAACTGAGAGACAGAAGACTAAGCTAATGCTTTATCTCAGAGAAGAACCACTTTTGTAATCCAAAGTCCCCTGAAGATGTCAACAGAAACGGTCCCATTCATTTTAACAAGTGCTGAATCCAGCTTGAAAATTCTTCAGTTCTTTATTTATGGTAGTAGAAAGGAAAAATTGCCAGCACAAGCCAGAGGGAAATGATACCTTAGTTTCCTTTAATAAAGAGAGCAAAAAGCAGCAGCTTACCTCATTGCAGTTCTCTGGTTACTACAGAATACTGGACAGTACACAGCAATGTACAAAGGTCATCTGTCTGCTCTTACAACACCAGATTATCTGAAGTGCTTTATGATTTCATAGAATCATAGAATAGTTTGGGTTGGAAGGGATCTTTAAAGGTCATCTAGTCCACCCCCATTGCAGTTCCATCCCCTGCAATAAGCAGGGACATCTTCAACTAGATCAGGTTGCTCAGAGCACCGTCCAACCTGACCTGGAATGTTTCCAGGGATGGGGCATCCACCACCTCTCTGGGCAACCTCTTCCAGTGTTTCACTACCTTCAGTGTCAAAAATTTCTTCCTTCTATCTAGTCTAAATCTACCCTCCTTTAGTTTCAAACCATTCCCCCTTGTCCTATTGCAACAGGCCCTACTAAAAACTCTGTTCCCATCTTCTTCATAAGCCCCCTTTAAGTATTGAAAGGCCACAATAAGTTCTCCTTGGAGACTTCTCTTCTCCAGGCTGAACAACCCCAACTCTCTCAGCCTTTCTTCATAGAGAGGTGTTCCATCCCCCTGATCATTTTTGTGTCCCTCTTCTGTCCTATCCACCTAACAGTATGTCCTGGTTTCAGCAGGGATAGAGTTAATTTTCTTCCTAGTAGCTGGTATAGTGTTTTGGATTTAGGAGGAGAATAATGTTGATAATAATGAATAATGGAGGACAGGGAGGTGATTTGAGACAGTCAGCATGGCTTCACCAAGGGCAAGTCCTGCCTGACCAACCTAGTGGCTTTCTATGATGCAGGGACTACATCAGTGGACATGGGAACGGCTACAGGTGTCATATATCTGGACCTCTGTAAGGTCTTGGACACGGTCCCCCACAACATCCTTCTCTCTAAACTGGAGAGGTATGGATTTGATGGGTGCACTGTCAGGTGGGTGAGGAATTGGTTAGGTGGTCACATCCAGAGGGTAGTGGTCAATGGCTCAATGTCCAGAGGGAGGTTGGTGACGAGTGGCGTCCTGCAGGGGTCCGTATTGGGACCGGTACTGTTTAATATCTTCATCAGTGACATAGACAGTGGGATCGAGTGCACCCTCAGCAAGTTTGCACATGACACCAAGCTGAGTGGTGTGGTTGACATGCCAGAGGGACGGGATGCCATGCAGAGGGACCT
>NW_008825075.1:2997780-3002184 GCF_000699105.1 Pygoscelis adeliae | reverse complement strand
ACTTCACCGGACTACCAGCACTTTGCAAATCCCACGGAGACTGGCTTGGCAACTACATCAGCCAACTCCCTCAGGACTCTGGGATGCATCCTGTCAGGTCCCATAGACTTATGTTATGTTCAGGTTCCTCAGGTGGTCACAAACATGATCTTCTCTTACCGTGGGAGGGACTTTGCTCCCCCAGTCCCTGCCTTGAGGTCCATCCACTTGAGAGATGTGGGAAGAGAGGTTGCCAGTGAAGACTGAGGAAAAAAAGTTGTTGAGTACCTCAGCCTTCTCCTTGTCTGTTGTTACCAGTTGTTATCTGTTTGCCAGTTGTGTTCATCAGGGCGGTTACGCTTTCTTTGACCTTCCTTTTCTGGCTGACATACCTGTAGAAGCCTTTCTTATTATTCTTTGCATCCCTTGCCAAGTTCAGCTCCAGACATGCCTTGGCCTTCCTGACCCCATCCCTACACAACTGGGCAGTGTCCCTGTACTCTTCCCAGGATATCTGTCTCTGCTTCCACTGCCTGTGCATTTCCTTCTTGCCCTTTAGTTTGACCAACAGGCCTCGACTCATCCATGCCAGTCTCTTGCTTTCCTTTCCTGATTTCTTACAGCCGGGGATCGAGAGCTCTTGTGCTCTATGGAAAGCGTCCTTAAAGATCTGCCAGCTCTGTCCTGCTCCCTTGTCCCTGAGGGCAGTTTCCCAGGGGGTAACCTAAGTGTGAAATGGACTCTTGTGGTCACTGTTATGAAAAGTCCCAAAGCAACTGAAAAACTTGTCTGTCAGTTTTTGCCTGTGATAACTTTTGCTACTACTCTGATATTCCTCTTCTAAAGGAATGAGGGGTCTCAGCTGATGATGTACTCCTGAAAGATGATACTCCAGTGGCCAGGCCAGCCTTCTGCTAAGCCAAAGTAAATGAAGTGCACAAAGCCTACACAGGAAATACATGTTCAGCAAAGAAGAAAAGCAAACTCATTTACTAAGTGACAATCAAAAACAAAGTTGGTGAAATCCATTTCCACAATGTTATATAGTTGCTATTACTAATAACACATCTGTTGCTGATACACATCCCAATCACTAATGCATTTCTTTAAGAAGTGCACCTTGGCGATCTGTGTACTATCACTGACAGTGCACACGTTATTTAGCTCATTGGATTGCACCCCTATTTCCTTCACTTAAACAAATGGCTCATGTGCTTTGATATCTGCTGTTCATTGCTGATTGCTGCTTTGCAGTCTTAGAGCTGATAACGAGTGATTTATCAGCTCTGCCAGTGGAAGAGCTCTAGTCATTACAACTTTGCAACTCCTGTGTGAGGGGCTGAGCCAGGATGGCTTTGTCACATTGCCAGAGTTCCCATACAAGGCTAATCCAATGTGAAAGACCTCAGATTTTGCTCTGTGGTATTTGCTTCCCATCATTTTCTTGTGGCTTCATGCATTTAAATAAATCGTCCATATTTAGTGCCAGAAATGCACTGATGATTCTGTTACTTTCTGACCTGCAAGCTGAGCCATGCCAATTTACGTCAGCTGAGATACTGCCTCACACTTTGTAAGTTCCCAAAAATATTGTGCAAAGTTTGCTTGCCTTTGATCTATGGAGATCATACTCAACTCTAACAACAGCCTCCCTGCCTACATTCTGAATTGTCAAGACTGTAGAACTGCAATCTGTACTTACGTTAATATATGTTTTAATGTGAGTTTACAGTATGCCAACATCCAGACTTGCTCTTTAAGTTGATGACTGCAAACTTTGAACAATCAGACAAAAATAAATTGTAGACTCAGTGAATTGTTCCTTATTTTTGTTTTGTAAAGCAAAACAAAACATGATAAGCACCAAAGGAATATTGCAACATTTCAAATAAAAGTACCAGGGGAAAAATGGATGGCTATATAGACCTTTGAATTAAGTTGTGGACCACACTGATCTTACTTTTCTTTGGAAACTGTGATGGTTTTGGCTGGGATAGAGTTGATTTTCTTCACAGGAGCTAATATGGGTCTATGTTTTAGATTTGTGCTGGAAACAGTGTTGATAACACAGGGATGTTTTAGTTACTGCTGAGCAGTGCTTACACAGAGTCAAGGCCTTTTCTGCTTCTTACACAACTCCACCAGCGAGTAGGCTGGGGGTGCACAAGAAGTTGGGAGGGGACAGAGCTGGGACAGCTGACCCCAACTGACCACAGGGATATTCCATACCATATGACGTCATGCTCAGCATATAAAGCTGGGGGAAGAAGAAGAAGGAAAGGGGGGAAGTTAGGAGTGATAGCATTTTCTCTTCCCAAGTAACCATTACGTGTGATGGAGCCCTGCTTTCCTGGGGATGGCTGAACACCTGCTGGCCGATAGGAAGCAGTGAATGAATTTCTTGGTTTGCTTTGCTTGCGTGCACGGCTTTTGCTTTACCTATTAAACTGTCTTTATCTCAACCCGCGGGTTTTCTCACTTTTATCCTTCTGATTCTTTCCCCCATCCCACCAGGGGGGAGTAAGTGAGTGACTGTGTGGTGCTTAGTTGCTGGCTGGGGTTAAAAAACAAAAGAAACAAACAAAGATGAGAAACAATCAGGAATATTAGAAAACTCTTTTTATTTCCTGCTGCCAAAAAGATGTTACTTTTAGAGTGTTTCTGAATGAATAAAATAATAAAGCTATATTTTTTGTGTGTGTTTTGTTGTTTTTTTTTTCCTTAGTGAAAGGAAACAAAACAAGTGGTTTTGTTTCAAATGTACTGTAGTGGTCCTCGAGTATAATTAAAGGTCAGCAATACTCAGGTGAAATGAAACAAAGTTATTCAAAATTAAAAAAAATACCAAACTGTTCAGTTTCTTCTCCATTTCGGTCTACAGGACACGAGAACTGAGGGGTTTGTCTTCTGAAGTTTGGATATGTAACATTATGGTCAGTTTACACTTTGTTTTACATCCATCTATGTAAATTGACACAAATTTATACATAATTTAAGTAAGCCTGTTAATATGTTTTTAGAATAAATGTCAATCTTAACATTACATTATTGTTATTATGAATAAAAAAGCTACAGGTGGTCAATATGAAAATATGAAATAGGTCAAAACTGAGTTTTAGTTTTAATTATGTATTTTTAACATCCACTTTGGCACATTTTATAAATATTAAAGATCCATGTCAGATTATAAAACATGGCTTCAGAATAATGAAGTATTAAAAATACACTAATAAATAAACAATTCATTACACTGAGGCTTGGCCCATTGTTACTATATTGAAACCATATTAAAAAGTGATAATATTTCAGTGTTTAGTGCAAGAAATAATTTTACTTAGGGCCTTGCTTGTTGGACTCACAATTAAAAAAAAATAACAAGTTAGCCACAAGATACATTCTGTGGCTAACTTAATTTATCCAAATGTCCCAGTTCTGGAACCGAGACCACAGGTAAACAATCATCTCTTTCAGAAATCTCAGCTGCCAGCAAAATGCCTTGTTTCCATTAGACAAGTCTGTCTCTGGCTTCTGCTTCAGCCAGAAATTAAAGTATCTCATTACTCTCCTTCTCACAGAACATCACATTTTCTAGACAATAAAAGCTAAAAGTTACATTGTCTTTGGAATTGAAAATGTCTTTGTACTTATGAGAAAATGATAGACGAAGCCCATGCAGTCCTGTCATATGCTGATATTCCCCCCAAAACCTAATAATGACCAAATTAAGCTAGAAAACTTACATCATTGAGACTGTTCACATGTATGCAGTCACTAGTCCTTTCTACTTACTCTCTTAACTTTCAGGTATCCTCTGTATTTCAGAAATTATGCAAATCCCAGTTAAGCTGATGGTTGAGTCACTTACAAGATACAGCACAGCCTTTACAATTTACATCCTAAAACTAGGGCACTCATTTCAATGTTCATCTGGCTCCCTATCACAGCAAAAGCAGATCTTGCCAAGAAGTCCAGGTGCAAAATGGGAACCCACAATTAAATAATCAACAGTGCCTTCCCCCAAGTTCTCTTCCCCACTTTAACCAAGCCTCTTCAATAGCCTTATGTTTGTGGCAATAAAGCCATAAAACAACTCAGAAGATCACAATTTTGACTGTGTCTACTTTACAAAGTGGTGTAGTGCAACAGAGCTAGGGGTGTCAGAGAAACAATTGGTGCTGAGGACCCAAAATCAATACTATATAGATATGGGGGTGGGAGGATGAAGAAGAGTGAGAAGGGTACTTCAGACTTGCTCCAGACTGGCTGCAGGGAAGGCATGATCACCAGCAGTTGGAGGTCACCAAGTTCACTCCGGAACTGCCTCTTTTCTTTAGATTCACACAAAAAGCAAGCACAGTTCAAGCACTCCCAAATGGCTCTGTGATGCAAACTAAAGCCCAGTAAGTGGGAACATCCAGGAAATTT
>NW_008825075.1:2985903-2997769 GCF_000699105.1 Pygoscelis adeliae | reverse complement strand
TCAGCGGGACGCTCCCTGGCAAAACTGAATTGCTAATGTAGATCCACCCCTAGGAACAGTTTGCCAAACTCTGAACCACTCAATAACTTGAAGACAAATGCCAGTTCAAGAGACATCAAAACTCTCCAGACAGGCAACATCTGGAAGAGCTCCATTACTGGCCCAGAAGCTGAGTAAACACATGAACTCTGTCTTAAGCCCATCCTAATGAGTCCACCAGAGAGATGCAGTAGTTCAGGACAGAGCTATACCAGCAGTTACAATGCTTACAGACTGAAACGTCTTTCTGATTGACTGAATTAGCTATGTAACTGTCAGTATTCATCCATGTTGAGGCACCCTAAGAGATGCATGCAGGAAAAGATCAACCACTGCAAAAATGATAAGACTGTATACATACATATATATTGATAGACTCCTTACATGGTAACTCAGAGGCCTTTACCATTTAGTGTTCTTTTGTTTGTAATTATTTTTTCTTAGCACTGCTCAGATGGATATCGTGCCACCCCTAAAAATTAATAAAGGAAGAGATATGGCTAAGTTTTTCAAATAAAGTATGAAATCTGAAAATTCAAGATGCTAACAGTATTGCCCAGGCAATCACTTACCTATTTTTCAATCTACACTAAAGGCTTTAAGCATTGGATATTCTGAATTTCCCCAAAATTAAAAGAAGAGATGTCTCTCTGGCCACCTTCTCCTAATTTTAACCAAACTACTCATAACTTCACTCGCTGAGGATTCCCAAAAAGAGGATACGGTGTACTGTTTCTTTAATAGTAGGAGATCAAAAGCTATGAAGTCTGTTTCTTGGTATCTTGGGATCTAAAAAGTCTTTCTGGTAGTGACAGAAACTATCTTCAATGTTCACTGGTTCATTTCTTCTTGACTACGTGGTGCTTGTTCTTCATCTACCTTAGTTTCCCAGGCATACACGTATGTTAGAACTGAAAATCCTCGGCAAAGTAATCTACCTTTTTTAGCCTTTAAATTTGGGCCATTCGTGTAACAGGAGTACAAACAAAACAGTGACTAAGTTGAGGATCTATATGAATGTGGTGCTTCAAAAGAGGTGAGGAAGTCAGTAGTTCTTGACTGGTCATTAAATTGGAACGAGCTCTAATAATGAAGATACCAAAGGAAATCATTGGAAGGAATCAAAGCAGAGACACCACAACCTGTTACACCATGGAGGAACTCCCATGGGAGACCATCACTGTCTCTGGAGGCCTCAGACCTTGGTAAAAACAGGGCTGAGGCATTAACACAGCTCCCAAAGTACAGCAAAAGGAACATCTATAAGCTAGTATTTGTACCAGTACCTAAAATGATCAAAAGCATAGAAAGATAAATGTTGACCTTTATATAGGTTCATTTGCTGTCTTTCATCACCATTTTACAGAAAACATATATATTTTGGTATGTTTGAGAAGGCTATTAATATCAACTGAGCTAATCACACCAAGAGAGAAAAGCCAGTACTGCTATACAAATGCTAGTCATGATTAATTAGCTAATGCCTCAGGCCAGTGGGACAAATCATCAATTGTATTTCAACTAGAAGCACCACAAAAAACTCAAACTTTGGAATTAAGTCTCCTGACATTTTCTCATCTGATTATTTTGTCAGTTAGCAAAAGAAAAAAAAAAAGAAAAGACTTGTGGGAAAAGCATTGCTTTTGTTGCAGATTTGTTAGAGTACTGCATCATTTGGAGTTATATTATCTCTATAGACATAACTTTCCAAAGTGATTTAGTCATTTAGGAGTCTAAGCCATAGCAACTCAGCAGAACTAGGAATTTTCCATACCACACTAAAGTGTCTAGGCCTAAATGACCTAAAAGTTAAACTGTTCTTGAAAATAATTTTTAAATAAGAATAAATATCACAGCTGTAAAACTATAATTTAAAACGATGAAGTGAGAGACTGGTCAAAATAAATATATAATTACCATGAATAAGAAAAACTATTTGAAAGCAGATTCCTCCACATGAGATTGCTTTAGGCTTCACAATACATTTTGCCAGACACATGGATTTCACTGTGTACATGAGACAACAATATTGGCTTCAGTGATTGCACAGATTTACTTCTGTTTATTCTGGATCTGTAGCTGCAATGGTTGTAATGCCAACAATACAACTGTGGCTTGTACGTTGCTTCTGAAAAAGCCCCTCAGATTTAGTCATCTTTTTAATGTTATTTGACTGAGTAGATTGAAGCCACTAAAATCATTACTGCATGACATCAATGAAAATCAGACTTTAGGGAAAAACCACCAGTTATTTTCTAAAATAGCAAAGCAACTTTACAAAAAGCACTCAGAAACCTGTGTTACTACCTGGATTTTATCCATTATGTCCTGACCTCCCCAGATGTAAAAAAGATAACAAGATCCTCTGTCCTGCTTCAGTGATTCATTATGGGTAAAAATGACTGAGGGACATAAGAAAGCTTTAACCCTTGTTGCAGTCAGAAGAGGCCACATGATGGAGGCCTTGATTAGTCTTATATAACTTTGAATGGAGGTAACTAAGTTAATCAGTGAGTCATCCTAACCTCCTCATATAATCTGAGGAAAAAGAAATTTTCCTCCCCTGGTAAGCTAGAGTGCAAACGAGGTAAATCAGCCTGTGAAGGCACCCAGCTCTGTGAACTGGCTGTGGAAGATTCTCGGGGAAACTTTCAACCTCACCTTGATGATTCAGGCTAAGTGAAATTAATTAGCCTAAGACCACAGCTGAAACTTTTTCTGACATCTCCTCATGGACATCTAGATGCTAGCCAAAAGATCTTTTCCAAATGTTTCCAAACCCTCTCTACCTCCTTCCACAACGAGCCAACACCACCAAATTGTCACCCCAACCCTTTCAGTGTTTCGTATTCTCTCATTTTTTAACATCCAAGCTACATTAGATTAGAGAATAACTTTTTTTCACAAACAAGCATCAAGAAAATTCTGGAATTCTGGCTGACCTAAAGGATGCAACTAACAACCATGAAATTTCTAAGTCCAAGTATATTCTTAGTATTCGGTACATTCTTGCCCTAAGTGCTCATTTAACTAAAATGAACAATTTGTTGCTGCAGAATACATCATAGTGTATATACTGTATGTAGAAAAAGCCGGTATCTGGAGCTGAAAATTCCATTTAAAACAAAACTAATAACTCTACACAACCCAAACCAAAGCATCACAAATGACCTGCACTATACACACATTTTTCTCAAGTTTTCTCAATAAAACAGTCTGGTTATCTCTTAAAAAAAAAAAAAAAATTCCATAATAAAAGAAGTGCTCTGGCAGTGTCTAGTAAAAGTTAGATGCCTGCTTATTTCAAGCTGGAGGTATCAACTTGCCTTTGTTCTTCTGTAGTTTGTTGTTTTTTTTTCCTCTGGTTTTAGATACAATAAACTACCCATATTATGATGACTTCTTTTGGAGTTAATCATTATCATGTACTGCAGAATGCTACATGTCAATTGTGTAATACAGAAAAGATAAAAAACTATGAGGCAAAGACTTCATAAATTTGCAGTGCTTATTGCTTGGGGAATACTCAGAAATCACTTAAGTAAGCAGACAATTAAATAAACATGATTACAGTTTGTAAAACTGTAAAGCCTTATTCTGCTTTCCAAAAGAATGGTGAAACTGAAGGGATTGCACCTGATGTAGCCCCTGTATTAAAACTAAGTTACTTCAAGAGGAAAACTTACAGCTATTATACTCATCAAAGCAAAGACAAGAATTGTCTTGCAAAGTGAACACAGAAAAACTCATTTGAAAAGCCAACTACTGTTGCAACGTTTTACATGAAAACTGATCAATCTGCCCATACTATATATTCTTGACATATGAAGTTTACAACAGCTGACATTTTTAAAAGATTATAAAGCTACACATTTGTATGTTCTACAATGTGAGTTCTGAAAGGGCTGTAACATAAGACAGGAAATATTTAGGCCATTTTGACATCTATAAAAGGAAAAATGATTTTACACAATGATCTGCTGCTGCCAACTGAAATTTTAAAGATAGAGTCTGTTAAATTTCAGCAAAAGCATATTTTAATGATATATGTTGAATGTAGCAAAGATGTATCCTCAATTCCCTTTATGACACACATTACTTTGTGAGCATAATGCCTCAGAAAAAGCCCTCATTTGAATAAAAGTGAACTTCAGTAAGGGAAGGATCCATTTACACATCCAACTATGTGCTGTGTGTCTGCTTTTAAGCACATGACTTAGTGGAACTGACATGCTCAAAGACAAGCACCGGCTAGACCAGAGGTGAGAGCCATAAGGGTAAAGGTGTCACCCTGAAAAGCAGAACCTGCTCCACAAAGTACAGACAAGTAGTAGCAAACTGCAAGTTATTATTTATCATCAATTGGTTTGCTCAGACAAATGATGTATCATGAATTGTGCTCATACATTTTTATTCATTACAATTGATACTACACCAGCTAACAGTATGTTAGTCAAATGTATACATATATACACTTCCTTTCTCACTGCCTGTAGAACATAAGATCTCTATTCATCAGTATTTACAGGAGTATCACGTGAATATGAGTACTGCTACAAACTGTTACTAGGTGCTAAAAGCAAAATCGGAGTCACGAACAAATTGTATCAGTGCAAGTGCCAGAGAAACCAGGGCAAACAGTAGCACAAATTATGAATGAGTCTTCACAGACCAGTAAAGGACCAAAAAAGAAAGCTTTGCTGATGGCTGGGAAAGGAGTTTAAGGAGTGAGCAGACTGCTTTAAGAATAAAAAGTGGAAATAGTACTTATCATAATTGTGCCAAAAAGAATTCAGAATGTGTCATTTGAAGTATCTTTGCTCTGTAAAACAAATAGTTCATACTCTAGTAAGAACTTTATGACATGTCCAGTGCATCTCCATTCCGCAAAAATAAATAGCTAGCCTAGGTTATTTATGAATCCTGTTAAGACCACTCAAGAACTGGAGGATCATACTTTGAAAAGATTAACTAGTGTGTCTTGAATAGGATTTAGACCACAACGCTTGCACTTCCTATGTAGCCAGCATTTCAGAACCCAACTATCCTCTGTCCTGTACAGGATGTGATATCTTCACACTTCTTACTTTTGAAAATCATCTGTATTGCAAAGAAGTGATCATGAAACTGGGGATAAAACCACAATCATTTATTTAAAGGAATGAACCTCACAGCAGCTTTCTTCTTGCATGAATGCTTTTTCTTCTGTCTCTAATCTGAAGTCTTTAGTACACACTGTGCCCTACATCTGGGCCTCAGCAGGTTCACAGGTACAAGATAACTACAACTGGTATTTGACCTGAATAAGCTCTACAGAAACCTAATCCCAAATGAACACAAACTCCCACATAAAAATCAAATCCAGCTAGAGTATTTTAAACCTGCATTAAAACAATAATCATAAAATTCCCTTGCCTGGTAGTTTTGTTGCTGATTACAATGAGGGCAGAATTTTTTCCGGTGTATTACCCCTTTATGAAGTCACATAATTTTTCCTTTTTCAAGTATTTTATGTGTATTATATTTATTCCATGTTATAACATAGTATAACATAACTTCTGAGCTGTTTTCCTGAGTTAGGACTTTGACTGTATGCACACAAAAAATAGTCTTCCACTTGGACAGAATTACTGGGTGCACTAAAATTTGCCAAGCATTCCACTGAAACAGCTAATGAATGATCCTGTACTATTACAAAGACAAATCCAACACAATGATTTTGTCTTTTGCAAAGTTTACTGAAAGGAATAAAGGGAAAGAATGAGAAAGAATGATAAACTGATAATAATGCTAACAGAAATATTATTTTCTTATAAAATTATTAAACTTTAATAAAATTAAATCTGAGGTTTAAATGCCAGCCTATAGACAATGCTGGTGTTATGTAAACAGCTAAACATTGAAAAACGTTTAACACGTTGAAAGATCCACATTGCTAAAACTTCAACAGTTGTTAGTTTACATTTACATAGCTACCCAGAATGTGTCAAATCTTTTTGGGATAATTAAACTCATAAAACTGTTTAAATATCATTGTAAGATGCATACACAAGCCATTCCTTAAGTGTCACAATGGAAAAAATGTATTACCAAAAACTTATTTCATTTATTCACTTTATCAGTTACTACTTCTCCCTTATCTCACCTGCATCTTGTCTCACTTGTATTCATCAATGCTATAATCATACTTCAGTTGGACTTGATGATCTTAAGGGTCTTTTCCAATCTAAATGATTCTATGATTCTATGGGCTGACACAGATGGTTGTGTCCTCATATGATCAGATTTAGCATTTGTCTGAGATGCTGGAACAATTGCCGTCCAGGATATTTGCAGTGAGGAGAAAAAAAATTACATATACAAGGTAAAACATACAGTGGAATAATATAATTAAAAATAACCTTAAGTTTATGAATGTCTTCACACTTTCCATCTGATTTGTAAAATCAATATTATTCATTCATGCTCAATCTACTCAAATATATTTCTGTTATCCTCTGGACAGTCAACTGTTATCCTTCGCATTGAAAAAAAAACAGTAAAAAAAACCCCAGAGATAAACGCTGTTTCTTAGGAATGATTTTTTTTTTCTTTCTTGAACTTGAGTGACTGGAAGACAAGAAAGCTTCAACAACTAGATAAAGAGAGAAATGCCTCATAGTAGTTTGCAGAACTCATCACATTCCTGGGAAGTAAATATGAGCAGGATAAAGTCACTCTCAATTTTAAGGAGTATCATTAAACATCATTTTCAGCATGCAAAGGTTATTCCTATTCAATGCATGGGAAAAGTTAGACAAAGATTAATTAAATGAACAGACCTAAATGTATCAATTTTGATGAAAAGTTCATGGAAAATGTGCAGCTTTTTCGACACAGAAGAGTCTGATTAAGAGGATAAACAATAGACTCTCTTCTACAGTGCTGCACACTTGCAAAAAACAATGGTGTGTTTTCTAACCAGTTAATCAACCTTATGCAAGTTTAACAAATACTTCTGAAATCAGACTTACATTTGTAAAGCAAAAGCCTAATCCTTCAAATACTTCCATGCAAGAATTATTTATTCAGACAGGCAGTCCTATTGAAACAAACCGGGCACATCTGTAAAGTTATCCATGTGCATAACTGCTTATTAGATCAGATACACTGCAAAAGCAAGCAGGTATCTGCATGCTATCTTAAATTATCCCAGATAATATTATTTCCAGCTGAGATCAATGAATTTCTAGTTGACTTACTGATGCTTTTAGAAGCTGTCACACTGATAACTGCAACAGATTCCCAATCAAAAAAGGGCAAGAGCCTGTCATTCACATGGCAAGATAGCAGCCCTCTATCAGAGTACTACATACACATATAATGCTCATCATCACCATAAAGCTGAAAGCACAATGATAAGCATTAGCAAAAGCAACAATGCTAGAGAGACCTGTTGCTTGAAAAGGGTGATGTCAGGCAGATGGATTAATGAACGCTGCAAGTGGCAATCAATAAAGCCAAATGGCAGGTCCAATAGGGAGTACACACACACCTTATTTCATAAATGACAGTATTGCAACTGGATGAGTCACTTCTTTAATATAAAATGGAATGCATTACTATTGCCACGCTCCCCTCCTTTGTTAGTTCATATACTAAGTAGGATAAAAAACAACACATGGGGTCAGCATGTTTCCAAAAATCATCCTCCTCTTCCCAGGGCATACACCAGCTTTTTTTTGTGTTTCTGTGCGTTAATGTACCTCCAAGCTAATAACAGAACTATCTCAGACTGAATTTTAATTTGGATACCTCAAATGTAGCAACAAAAAATTCTACACTAAGACAAGAATTTTAAATGTATTCCAACTCTCATTGAATGACAGTGGGTTTGAGAGCTGTGTTCCCTCAGGTTCTTCTTAAAACCCTAACCTGCAACCTTATCCACAGGTCAAATTTATTCTGAGCACAGAATAAACTGATATAATTGCTGTAATTTGAAAAGAAGGAGACTTTTTTTTCTTTCTGTATACAGTGTTGTTAACCTTGAACATGTGATTGACAATTCAATGATTTACAGTCTTGGTAAACGTGGTAAGAGGCAATGCCTCGCTTCTAGCATTGTGTTAATGAGACATAAGTGCATCAAATACACACTGATAGAATTTATAACAATGTTAAAAAATTTTTCATATGAAATGATGTTCCAATGAAATACACTATTTCAATGGAATCAAAACTTCCCATGGAAAAGCATCATCTTCCAAATATATACTAGCATCTTCTGTCCATTGTCTTTTCCCAGGGTACTTAAAAATATATAGTTATATAATCTAGGCCTAAGAACCTCCATTCCTGCAACAAACCCTGAAGTGAGCTTTCCTAAGAAAAAGCTTAATTCTCAGCTTTTTTATTTTTATTTTTAATATATATAATTTTTCATACAATTATAATAAAAACTGAAATGAAAGAATGAAAGCTAAAAAAAATATTGACTGATCCTAAGCTGTTTTCAGTATTTTCATTTCCAATAAGTTTTTGAAAGATTTGTTTCTCTTCTAAACAATTCAGTATTTGCTACAGAATGGGAACTAAATGCCAACTATGGGTAAAACATAATTCCACATCGTTTTCAGTTCTTATCCACATCAAAGAAGAAAAGGAAAAGAGCCACCTGGCTTTGAAATAACATCTATTGATCTTTTGTATAAAGGAACACATGTTATAAAGTTTAAAGAAACTGTTCAGAAAGACATCTTAGGCTGTATTGATTCACCAATGAATGATACCAGAACAGACTATGTTATCTCAAAGCCATGTTTCCATTTCTAGGGCATCCCCAAATACTAATTCTTTTCACTAAGGATTCAACTAGCACAGGGCACCTACCTGTTTCTGAGTGCTCACTTACCTGTTCCAATGCAATGTAGAGTGGAGACAATAGAAAAATCACAAATATGATACCCCTTTTTATATGCCTAAGATATAGTAGCCCTGACATTTATATGAATTATACTGGAAAACACTTTGTAAGTCTTAAATGGCCTTTAGCATTGTCAGAGTTCTGTAAATTGTCTTTAAGTGTAAAAGAATGAATAATTTTCAAACAACTGGCTTTTTCTATGGAAATAGTTTACCTCGCTCTCAGACTCTCACTTAAAACTTAAGTCCTCAACCTCTGATTCTCTGGGACTATGAGGCTAGCATGCTGGACAAAGTCCCTGCCACTCCATATAGTGTTGTGTGGACATAGCCATAGAGGACTTGAAATCAGATTAGGAGCATTTTCCAACCTTGCAATGTTCAAAGCAGGCCAACCATTGCTGTATCTACTATTCGGTTAGAAGCAGTGGATTCTGGCACTTAGTCCCCTATCATGCAGGGAAAACACAGGCTCAGGAATCTGCCTGCAAATACTGTAAGATGCATATTTTCCAAAGTACAGCTGGAAACACACATTTGATGCACGCTGGCTGCACGAGTCCTGTTATGCTTCCAAACTTGAGCAAACAGGTTGTTCTACGCAGTTTTGACCATGCTGCCTGTTATAAATAGCAGGAGCAACGTCTGGCTAAATACATCTGAAATGTGTCTGAAAGAAGGAAAGATACACAGACAGCCTAATTATCCACTGAAGCTTACCAGATTAAACCAGAGGAGTAAGTAGCAAATACTTGCTCGCAATACCCTGTTAACTAGAAACTTGTTTATGCCATTTGATTAGGAGAAAACCAGAGGATGTTTAGTACTAATTATGCTGTGATTTTTTTAACATTTTGAACAAGAAAACCATTCTGTTTCAAATACATTATTATCCTTGTCTAACGTAACTGAATCTTGGACAAGCTGCAAAAATGCAAAATCATGTTGAATACAGTCAAAACAAAGTTACTCTGCTTACAGTAATTTAACCCTCAAGCTAGAAGTTGTTTTCTATTTCTCCATTTAAATTAGCCCTGAAGTGATTCACAGGCATATGTTACAGCTTGAGCATCAAGTCATATGAGAAAAACATCAAAAGGAAGTAAAATCTACTAGAGAAGAATCCATGAAAACTGTTAATCTTTCTTTAATTAAACCTGCTTTGTTGAAAAACAAGGAGACAAACAACAATCTTTAACAAAAACAGGTTTTTATATAAGAAAATGAATGAAAAAAAAGAAGTCCAAAATAAAACAGCAGAGGTACAAGAAAAACAGAAAAGTTTTTATAGTGAAACTTGATTTACTTATTTATTTTTTTTTAATATCATGGCCAATTCAGAGAGTAAATTCTCTGGAAACTGAAGAATCCCCAGAATATTTTGTTTTTTCATTCACTTTATTATATATCTTCTCTAGTATTTATATTAAACAAATAATATTAAAGGTGAGAGTACTGGAACGGATCATCCTATGAGAAATGGCAAGAGTCATGCTGGTTTATTGTCTAAGACAATAAATCTGTCTTTTTAATCTGTCTTTTACTTCCTATTCTTTCAGTGCTTGGAATATGATCTTTATTGAGTTACTGTTTGTGTCTCTTTCCTAATGTAGTTTTACAGCTCTTATTTAGGCAATCCACAATTCAACAGGAAGCTTTCTTCTATGGTTTAACACTGTTGAACAAACAGAAGCCTCCGCTGCTTCAGTTGGATGTTCTAGGTGCTAACACGACAATAACTCATTAGTAACATAACTCAATGTTACCAAAGTTTCTGTATTTAAAAATCTCTTCTATGTATGTTCGTTCTTCTTTACCTTCATCATTCAAAACTGTAAGGCATATTTTAGACAAACACCTCCTAGTAAAGGTAAAGCAGAGCTGTGTTTTGTGAGAAGAAATCACCTCTTACAGACTTTTTCCTGTAACTTCTATAATCATCAATCACTTATTTTTATTAAATATATTGTAATATGTAAAAGAAGAAGGGTTTTTTTCAGAAAGTTCAGTGGATGGGGAAAAGGAAAGTGAGAGAACAACTGTATCTGGATATTATCTTGGAAAGTCTGAGATGTGAGGAAACTGATGGCAGGTAGTGGTGGAGTTGATAGTATGGGGAAGCACAAAGGAAGAGAACTGTTTCATTAATTTATCCTAACATACTACAGGGGAGCATGTAGTTTGAATTTTCCATACAAGGCACAACTAGGTCACTGGCAATGGTGGTTGCTGGATGTTTAGAGGATCCGGGATAATTACAACATTCTCAGAAGAGGGACTACAGAGTATGATTATATTTTCAACCAAATAATTAGAAGTGGTATATCTACTTCAGGCTGCTTTGTAACTGTACCAGAACATAAAATGGGACACACTGGTAAAACAAAAATGGAAAGGGAAAGAATGTTGATCTAAACAGGATCAGCTGATGTTTGGGAAGTTACTGAAGGCAAAGATCAATCATCATACTCTTCACTTCATGATCGTGAATACATAGGAAGAGTCAAATGTGCACAGGGAACTAAACCACTGGTCATTTTTTCAAGGATGTATAAGAAATATTCAAGTGAAAACATTAAGTGTACTACAAATAGCAATCTGTCAATTTTATCTGATCATTTCTTATACAAAACTACACAAACATTCTTATGCAGTAATAAATCATCTGATCTACATAACAGGATTATAATTTTTCTTCCGTTACCACATGAACTGAAATATGAAAATTAAAAAAAATATGTTACTAGACACAAAATGTTGTGGGTTCTGTTTTGTTTTTGTTTTTGTTTTTGTTTTTTTAAAAACTGTTCCAGTTATTGTATCTCATCACCCAAAACCTCTGTGGGATCTATGAACTCAGCAGAATCCAAAATAAAAATCTGGCCCACTGTATTATAACCATACCAAAAAGAAGACACAGTTC
>NW_008825075.1:2982091-2985857 GCF_000699105.1 Pygoscelis adeliae | reverse complement strand
GGGGGGGGAAGGAAAAAGAGGAAAAAAATAAAAAGAAATAAGAAAAAAATCTTAATTATTTAAGAAACTTAAGAAATTTTTCTGGAAAAAAGGTGCTTTTTTTGACCTTGAAAAGCAAGTTCAATCAATGACACAATCAAAACATACTATCCTGATAAACAAAAGGGAAGTTATGGTGACAGTTATACTTTTCAATAATTAGATATCTATGTCCCTCAAAAAAATGGGGAAAAACTGTTATATAGACAGCATAACAATTGCTAATAATGGTACAATAATGGATTATATAATGCCAATAATGGTAATATACTGCTAATATAATGTTAATAATACCAATATACTGTATTTAACCCTGGACAACAGAATAATTGTAGACTTCTTAAGCAATCAAATGCTATGAATTAGTACCTTTATTCTAACTAATGCAACAAATGCAATGTAACTCTTTTTGATTTGTCACTTTTTTTCCTTTAAATCCTTTCTCATTTCCACTGCCAGTGTGTGAAATATGCTTATGTTATGCTCCACAGTTCTTCAAATAAAAAGGATATTTTTCTTTATTATTGTGTTGATGCTTCCTTCCTACTTGTATATCCTTACCTCTTTCTCACCATTCTGTAGGAGAATTATAAAATGCAAGTGGAACATAAAGAAACACAAAAGTCTTCCAATATATCCAGTATACCAAGAGAGGATACTCTACTCACTGTCAATAAATGTTTTCCTACACCTCAGTAGCCCAACAGTTGTTCAAGAAGTTAACTCTGCCTCATCATTCACAGAACAGTGTGACAGCCATGTGTTCCACATGAGATTTGCTGGTTCTTCCCAAATTAGCTGCTCAGGTACTACATGTAGTTCTATGTAGGCAGTGCAAAAAAACACAGTTTATCCTAAGCAAATGCCAGTCAGTTTATGAAGGCAGCTCCCAAGGAATATAACCATCTACTACACCATCTGTTCACTGCAGTAGATGTTTCAGGCCTTTAATGGTTGACAACTTCAAGAACAGTCCCTGTAGTTTCCTAGGGAGATCTGAGAAAAACCATCTTACTACAGCGTATTATAAGACTTGAGTTTGACTAAATGCAAGAAGAGCTTCCATGAAGTCATCTGATGAACTACATTATGGAAGTTAATTTTCCACATGAGGAGATGATATTTGCCACCATGCAAACATGCTTAAAACAATCTATTTATAGATCTGAGGAGCAAGCTGTGGGGATCTGGTTTCTTCCAGAGTTGCTTTTATTTAGGTCGTGCCTTTTCTACAAAATTGTAAAGACTATATCAATGTCCACCTGATTTTGTTCTTGGACATCACATCATTATTAAGAGATCTATCCAAGAACATCTTCTGAATCTTCAGCAAATGAAAAATCAGCTTAGCTACATAATCACCTACTGATACCACTGCAGCTGCTTTTTTTTTTTTCCATTGGGATGCTACATTTATCATGTTGTCCTTTACAACATATATATTTTTCTATGTTGTTTAGTCTCATATTTATGAAGTATTGCTGGTTTTGATTAAAGAGTTCTGGCAAAGTGCCACTGGCTGCTGAGCTTTTGCCAGTACAACAGTCCTGTACTTGCTCTGCTCTCTTTAAGATCAAGCAAGCCTAGGACAAGTAGGTTTTATTATTACCACTGATAGTCCACTGAACATTTTCAAATTCTGTAACAAATTCGAATGATTGGAGCATTACCATTACACACATTAGAGCTTTTCACGAAGGTGAAAATTTTCTGCTGGAAGATAGTATTTTCTTTGTTTATCACTTGAAGCACTTCGCTTTCATTTTTTGATGCTGCAAATTCAAATTTATGTCCAAATAGAAGTGTTTCTGAGGTGGACTGATATAAGAAGTGGTTTGGCATCCTAGTTTCATATTTAAATTGTTAGTTAGGCATAGGGTTAAGCTTGTTTTTAAATCTGGACTTGTAATTGACCACAATGTTTACAGAAGAGCTGTGTGTTCAGTAATTTAGGACATGAGTATACCTGTTTTGTGAACGTACACAGCTGCTCCTCTCACTTCAAATAATATTAGAACTATTTTCTAGTAATTAACCTTACTTTTGCTATTCCTCATGAAGCAGATGTTGTTGGAAGTTCCCATAGACAGAAAAGAAGCAGATCACATAGTTCATATCTTCCCCACTGCCACCTCTTTGGCCTTGTAGCAAGCTATTCATTAAAATATCAATATATCTCCACAAACTATGCCTGTCCCCAGTTTGATGCTCCTACATGACCTTAAAAGTCTACAGTTGTCCTTTAGTGAATGGTTATTGAGCTTCTGGTTGTGCCAGCTGTAGCTGAGTCAACAATCAAAAAAGATTCAAACCCTCTCTGAGCAGAAAAGGTTTTTTTTGTGCTTTTTTCTCTTGTCATCAGTCAGATTATTGACAAAATTAAAATATGATTCTCTAACATTAAGTTATCAAAGAAATATTTACTGTGTTTGTTAAGAGAATTTTTTAATAACAACCCTATTGTTGTCTAAGGGAGCACAAGTTATATCTGAGGAACTCCTGGAAGGCTTCAGTCAACACCTTCCCCTCAGGAAGAATCTAAACTTTTTAACCTTCCTGATGCCAATCAGCAGTTACAAGAACTGCTAGAAATAAGAGTTAGTCGTGCCCTGGTCCTAGTAGGATCTATCTGTTTTTCTGTGCAAGAAACATGCTGAAAGGCTTCTACCTCCAGCAGGAAGGGGAGAAAGCATCAGAGAAGCTATTGCATCATTAGACAAATCTGTTACATGGAATGACAGCACCAAAGGTACTGAATCTGTACTCTGTGTTTACACACACTTCACTTGTTCTGTCATGTAAGGTTTCTGAATGTGGCTACCTTATATGATGTCATCTGCAATCAGAAAAAATAAAAGGTATCTGTTTAAACTTGGATTCTGCCACCCTTATTCACCTCAGAAAATTACAGTGAGTAGGACTAACTCTGACAAAGTGCCAGCTACCAGATTCACAGAATTGAGACATTCTCAGAGTGAGCTAGCAAACATTCCTCAGCATTACAGACATGAAATCATCACCCTTAGCAAAATCTCCAGCAGCCCCACCCTCCAAAAACAAAAGCTTTGGTGTGTTGAGGTGAAAGACGGCATGTTCCATGGCATAAGGAACAGCAATTAAAAAATGTATCATTGATACAAGTCACTAATATTCAATCCACAACAGTTCATTGCTCTAGCATAACAAAAAAAGTTGGTCTGAGAGGTTCAGCAATGTAATCATCCATACAGTATAAAGAGTAAATAATGCAACTGAGATTCACTGCTTAGCTGTTTTCCTGACTTTATTAGCCCTTGAATCAGACTAAACATGCTGTGTTGTTCATTACAGTTTTGCAACTCAACCTTTAAAAAACATAATCCAACTAGTCATATAAAGCTTTGATTCCTAAAGCCAAAAACAACACTAAAATTTTATGAAAAATCTGCTGGGACTTTGAAGCATGGAAATGGCTTTTCCCACTGTGTGTTAAAAGTGATAAATTGACAGGTGTTAAGTGTTTGTATGGAAGTTTGCAGCAAAAAAAACATGCTATAATGAAAAAACAATGTTATAATCACATTACCTATACCAATGGCTTAAGTATCTCTTAAGTATGGCCATCTTAAAAGCTAATACTGATTTTTTTTCGAAGAAGACTAAAAATTAGTTGCCCAAGTGCCATTAAATATCTGTTTAAGCTCTTTTGAAACAGCCACTGAACAATTACTTGTTTGAAATATTCCCT
>NW_008825075.1:2959831-2982066 GCF_000699105.1 Pygoscelis adeliae | reverse complement strand
AAGAAATAGTAATATAGCATTCTCAGTGCTCCTACTAATTGCCCTCAATTTTGCACCTCCATGTGAAAGCTTCATGAGAAGCAGTGAAGGCCCTGAGACAAAAGTAGGGGGAGCAGCCCATGGCATAACCTCCTTTCTGTACCACAATGCAAAATCCTACATAGCGTTCACTGACACAGGGCCATGGAGGCTGATGTAGTTGCACCCACAGACAACACTGAGGAGTTAGCTCAGAATTTTTCAAAGAGCATCAGCTGACGGTAAGTATCTTTAATATTAACGTTTTCTTTTGCCTAAAGATCTATATTGCTAACTAACAATATTAATTTTTCCATTTAGTCTCAAAAAAGTAATTTTATGCATCTGGCAATTTATGCTAAGGAAATAATAACATTTAATTCCCTAAACAGAGTTTCCTCTAACCTTCTATATTGAGATCACTTCTTAATATTCCTGAAGGCTGGAAAAACTAAAACAATCTGCCATGCAGCCACAGTGCTACAACAAAAACAGTCCTTCACCACAATAAGAACAAAAAAAATCAGAGTATTAAAACAAACCTAGAATAAAAAGATGATAAAGCTTAGAGTTCAATGTGAAGAAGAAGGAAGAACAGCAACTGCTTTGCACCCATGCAAACACCCTCATAAGGAACTTAACTTTTGTTTTGAGCTGTTCGTGCTAACAAAGAATTTGTAACTGAAACATGATGACAGAGAAGGAAGAGCTGCTTACTTGGGAGCTGTTGAAGTAATTGTCTTGGATGATTCTGCAATTTATCATACGATTCCAGCCTTCAAACTGTCTAGTGCATATGTGTGAGGATATCCACAGACACATACCACTCAGAAAAAGACAAACAAAATCAAGATCCTGTCCTCCAAAACTTTGGTCCTTATTTCTTCTAAGAAAGACAATTAAACAACAAAACCCACTAACACACAAATTTCAGGAACTATTTTAGATGATGGAAAGGTTGATATCCCATGCAGATGTTGTTGAAGACATTCCAGATGCATATAATTAGAGATTTATTTATTTATTAACCACCTGTGAGCATCTTAAGTGCAACACAGTTAACTGGGTATGTGGTAATTCTCAGCACAACTAGGAAAATGCTACGGCATAATATTTGTATTAGAGAAACCACACAGACAAACCTAGCATTAACAAGACTATCTTTAGAAATGTAAACAGACTTGAACAAAACTGGTTTATTTTACAGCTAATAGAAATCCTCTGCCTTCTGTCTTAAAAATAAATTAAAAAAAAATAGTCTTGATATTTTGAAACATTGCACATTTTTTTTTTAATACTGAATTCTTCTACCATCTTAAAACCTGCTTAGAGGATGACAGAAAGTTCAATATTTAATATGGTTACAACAACTGTAAGTGTCTAAATATTCTTGAATTAAAGAGAACTTTTATTCCTGTAAATGGAAAAGCTTTATTCCAATCATGCATTGCCAAAGCCTGTGGCATCTATAAATTATAAATGTGCTAATCAGGACATAATTAATATAAACTTGCCTTAAACCTGAATACAAGCATACTAAAATTGTGTAGCTAACAACAGTGTGTAAGTATTTTGTAACACTGTGATTGCATAGCCAGACAAAAATTTAGGTAAGTATGTGAGCAAAAGGGGCAAAGGCAGATGGATGCGATTGCAGGTAGGAGGCATTCCAGTAACAAAAGTTGCCAGACAAAATCAAGATAAGCAAAGTGATTGTAAATAGGCAGATGTCCTGGTTTCAGCAGGGATAGAGTTAATTTCCTTCCTAGTAGCTGGTACAGTGCTGTGGTTTGGATTTAGGATGAGAACAAAGTTGATAACGCACCGATGTTTTAGTTGTTGCTAGGTAATGCTTACACTAGTCAAGGACTTTTCAGCTCCCCATGCTCTACCGACTGAGAAGGCTGCAGGTGCACAAGAAGCTGGGAGGGGGCACAGCCAAACTGGCCAAAGAAACATTCCATACCATGTGATGTCATGCTCAGTACATAAACTGGGGGAAGCTGCTCGGGGGGGCCGCTGCTCGGGGACTGGCTGGGCATCAGTCGGCGGGTGGTGAGCAATTGTACTGTGCATCACTTGCTTTGTGTATTATTATTATTATTATCATATTATTATTATTATTGTCATTTTATTTCAATTATTAAACTGTTTTTATCTCAACCCACGAGTTTTTCTCACTTGTGCTTTTCCAATTCTCTCCCCCATCCCACCGGGTTGGGGGGAGTGAGCGAGCAGCTGCGTGGTGCTCAGTTGCCAACTGAGGTTAAACCACAACAGTCCTTTTTGAATACACTGGAAGAATAATTGGCAAGACAAAAGCAAACCAAACAAGCAGATAAGCAGTCTCCTGTTCTGGGGAGGACAGCAACAGCATAAAAACATCTGGCATACGACTGATGAAAGAGGCAAGTCCATTTCGTTTCTGACTTCTTTCATCAAAGAGCTCTTAAACCTGATCACCCAGATCTCTGCAACTACCGACCGTCAAGAACTGCCGCCATCATTACTAAATACATAGCATCATCTCCATGGTATTGTATACTCAAAGGTAATTTAGAATATGTATTTTAAAGACTACATTTTTTATATGTAGCAATGATGATCAATATTGTATAAGAACTACCATGAGCAGGAAGTGTGTTGCTCATGAGAGAAGTTAGTAAAGTTCAGTTTTAAAGCTTAAAACTGGCCTGGTTTTGTCGGTCTGCAAATGTTCCCGTCCCAGAGATCTCTTAATTCCCTAACTGATAAATACATCTATTCAGCTGTAACACATCATTCACTTCATTGTTACTCAGATTACTCAACTCATCATATGGCAGATTGGCTCAATTTGAAAAATTCCCCAAAATGTACCATTTGTAGAGTTATAGATTGTTGGGCTTTTTCGTCTCCCACGTGGCCCTCCTGGCCTGTCTTTTTAGTTTAAATAAAATCCATTCTACATATATTCATGCTTTCTATAGCAAAGCAATAGGTATGTGACAAGACATGTTGCCCCAAAAATTTTTCCAAAAGTTCCACCACTTGTCGGACACCTTCAAAAAGCATTGCATCAGAATACAGAAGAGGTCTAACCACAACTTCTTCTGTACTAAGCTTCTGAAGTGCAAGGCTCTGTCAGCAAAAGCAAACTAGGTAGTCACAGAAGTTAAACAGAAGACAAAAGCTTTCCTAACAGAAGAGACAGAAGCCTGTTTATTAAAACCAGCATGCAGGGACAAACGGATCACTCACCATTTGTGGTGGGACTAGCCCTTTCTTTCCCTCCCTCTGCACATCAGACTGATCTCTGATGAGGCCAGGGTTCTGCTTTCAAGACTGGCAGATTGTAGTAGCTTCCACATGTGCTTGGGATGGGGATTCTCTTTCACCATTCATCTTTTGTAACAATTTATATTTATATTTTATTTGGTAGTTCATTACACTGTCTTCAACATCACTCTGCAAAAATGGAGATGATTTGCACAAAGTGAAAGGCAGTCAAAAAAGCAGGCCTATTTTATGTCTCAGACTGCTTTTCTGCACAGAATTACTTTGGTATTGTTGCCTTAAAATACTTTATGCCTCAGAGCTGCTGTTGTCTGAAGTATTTTCTCATATGATCAAGTTTATAACCTCAATAGAAAAATCCCATCAGAATGAGAAATGTAGTATTTATAGCTTTAAGGAATTGTACTGCTTCTTTAAGCATTTCCAAAAATTATTTTCCTCTTAAAACCGTTGCTGCTGATTGCATTTGTTAAGTACTCCTCTTACACAGTATTGCAAAACATATGCTTCTACTCATGTCACTATTTAGCAAATGTTACATCATTTTTGCAATATGATTATGTCTATTGGAAAACATAATTCCAGCTGCATCACAGTTGTAATGAGTTTGAAGCCCTGTTCACAAATGCTTTATTTCAGATATAATCTATCAAGTTTCCACTGATTTCAGTGACATGTCTCAAAGCTAATACTAATATTATGCAAGGCAATTCTGAAGTTACTGTAAACTGTTAAAATATCACCATGACTTGCACAGCATAAAACAGTATCATGGATTTCTTTGTGGCAAGCATTGTGCCAGTTGTTCTAGGTTCACAGATGTAGATGAATTAACCAGTTTCACCGAACTCCCCCTTTTCACTTTGCTTCTTACTCATGCTTCAATATAGCTGCTGTTCCCAAAATATTCTTCAATGCAATTACCTCACAAACAAAAACCACAATTAAATTCTATGTTTCCTGCAGGTAACACTGAGCAAAATTAATATATACTGAACTCAGATGAGCTATATACCTTTTTGCTGAATGCAAAGGATCCTAGAACTCAGCAGGGAGCATGCCAATTATTTCAAAAGAAACCCACATGTTGCATAAACTGTGAAGTTAAATACACGACAAATAAGAATCTACATCCTTTCTCTAGAGGCTGAGGCTCAGGCATTATCCTCATGTGACATTAATGTTTCTGTCCTTCAAAGACCTTGCCAGTATCTTCAGGCAAAAAGGAGGAAATGAAGATCCCACAGTAACAATTTTTTTTTTTTTTTAATGGTAAAAACATTTGTGTTGTGTGGAAAAAATAAGCCTCATTATACATCATAAAGGAAAAGGAAGCTTTCTCCAATTCATCTTAAGGCAATAACTGTAAGTAACAATGTTGAAATATGGTTATTCCTCCACATGCTAATAAGCTCAACTGAAAATGCTTGGGTTTTTTTCTGCTCTAGGCCGCTAAACAGTGGGTTTTTTTCAGTATCTGAATATTCTGTTAGCTGTCTGTTACAATCCTTTACCATATGTTAGATATTTTAAATGTTCACTACACAAACAAAGAGCTCCTGCAGTTTGTTAACCTTTCCACCCAAGATATTAAGGTCTATTAACAGGCTTGTAAGGATATTTTGAACACCTAAAAGGTTTTCTACAGAAAACTGCAAAACAAAAAAAAGAAATGTTGTAAGAGATTAAAGGTAAGTGAAAATTAATACCTAGTAGTTACGGTATGAAACAACTTCTTCAGTTGCAGAGTTTTTAAACTATAGTTACTTCAAATTAAATAGTTGGATTAGAGTCTTAACAAATGTAAGAATACGATTATCACTGAAGACAGCCACCAGACAAGAGTTTTGCAGAACCTATTTTACAACTCATTTACCAGTTGTGACCGTTCATCCCCTTAGCATAAAAGGTGGAGGCTTTACTCTTTAGCTGCAATTCTTCTCTGAATACAGCACTCTTGCTCAATATTGAACTAAGCTTTTCCTGAAGAAGTACTTTACAGCAGGAAGGGAATAAAAAAATAACAATCTGCTTTTTATTTTGACACACAATACACCTACCTGTCAGTAAGACCTTCATCAAGTCTCAAAGCACCTGCAATATGAGCAATTAAAGAAAGTTTTAACCATGATTCAATTTTGCCCACTCACCTCATAAGAAGTTTGTATAGGAAAGTGTGCCTTTAACGCAGAAGATACCTGACCTTTTTAGAGTACTCAAAAAGGGAAGACATTACTTGCTGCAAACATGTGAAGCGTTCACAGGTTGAATCTCCATAAATATTTCTGTTGTCCTCTCTAACTTACGTAAGTCCTTTTACAATACCAAGAAATGTAACATCTCCTAGGCTAGACCTAGCAGCTGCGTAATCAACACATGGAACATGAGTTCAAAGACTCCTCGCTGGTAGTATCACCATCGCTTCGGATATCACTGAGATCTATGAAAAAGCCAAGGAAGCATTTCTTAATCTTACTAGAGTCCAATAGGCTACAATTACATTAATCTACTCAGGGAGAAACAGTCAACAGACAAAAGCAGGCAGACTGTGAAGTTGTCAGATGTTTAGGTAAAAGACAGTCTGACTGAGATACATAGGCATAGGGGAACTGTCAAAATGAATTTAACACAGAATCTTCCTTAGAAAAGGTCAAGGCAGCTCAAACTAAAAGAGAATATAATTAATTCAACAGTACAAATAGACTGCATTTTTGTTCAGTCATATAGTGGGTAAGAAATTATATACAAGATCCAGGTGCTACCTGTCCACAACAGCTGTCCAAGTATCTCATTTGGCTGAGACAATACCAAAAGTCAGAGTTTTCTTCTGGCTACTTATCCAGAAATGGCTGAAAGGCATTTGAAGATATTAGCATAAAGAGTATTAAAGTATATCACCCAAAAATGACGTCATGTCCATTATGAACAGAAGCTCAGGTAGACAATTAACATCGTTAAATAACTATTTACTTCCCCTATATTACTCTGAATGCACACTCATTAAAAACATAGACTATACTTATAGAAATCACTGCTGGTATTTTTAGAGACTTTCTGTGAAAAAATAAACTCTGTCTTTGTGGAAGTACAATATTCAAGAAATTGTAGTCTCTTCTGCTAGATTATGTAATAAAAGTCCACCTGCACACCTACAAAGGACCCCAGAGAGACAATGACAATGTGGGGAAAGCCCAAATAATACCCCATCCTGGTTGCTCTAAAGCCCATCAGAAGACCCATCAGCCCAACAAAGGCACAAGAGGAGAGGAGCACAGATGCATGGTGGCAGGCAGGAAGCCAAATTAAGGCTCAGAAAAAGATTTATCCTGCCTGCCCTTCTCAGGGCTGTCCCAGGAGAGCCTCAGCCCCATTGTCCAGGTGTGAAACCCATCATGATGAGTCAAGCATGAAGCATCTTGCCAGCTGAAGGGGGGTTGCTGCCTAGAGGTATGGAATACATTTTGGGATTCCATAAGACTTATTATGGGATGCTTGGAGATGGAACCAAAGGCAGGGAAAGGGGTGGAGTTAGGCAATTTGGGGAGGAACAAGTGTGGGGAAAATAGAGTGATAAGGGTGAAAAAGGGATGGTTCCTTGTAAATAAATAATTTGATGGTCAGTATGCTTGTCTAGCCACGTCCTGCACCTGATCAGTGCAATCCGTCCTATCTTCTTATTGAATTTCTTCCTAATTCTTTTCCTGGATGAAGGACTATATCTGTGTGCACGTGTGTGCTGGGGGGTCTGAGTGCAGTAACTGGAGTCAGACTGCAGGTTGGAGGGCTCGTGCATCTGTGGTGTTAGCAACTAGAAAGACCGGAATGAGTAAGTTTTAGTGCCAAAAACTGAGGTGGGACTGTAGGTCATAAGGTCCCATGTGTCCACAGCAGCAGCAGCTAGAACAAGTGAAGGCCTGGATGCCACCAGCTGGACTGGCACCATGGGCTGATAGGCCTGCATGCCAGAGACTGGAGACCAGAGTGAGTGAGATGAAGTGTCAGCCACAGGAGCGGGACCAGGGGGCAGAGCCCCACGTGCCCATGGTGCCAGCAACTGCAGCAAGTGCAAGTGTGTGAGCGTTAACAACAATCAAACTGGACCAGCTGGCAGGTAGGTCATGTGGCCTGGAGATCAGGGGCATGTGTCTCTAAGGGCAAGAGCATGAGGGGAGCTGGCTATCAGGGGGCACCAGGAGAGTCCTAGCCAGCTACCAGTGAGATCTGCTGGTGTCTATGTCATTCTAGGGGTGAGACCACAGGGGGTTGGCTACTGGGTCAAGTTGAGCCCCAGGGGCTTTGGGTGGGTGTGAGCATGAGTGTGTGTGTATGTGTGAGTTAGTTTGCACCAGTAAATGGAGTGGGGTTGTAACTCCAAGGGCTCATATGCCCAGGTGCCAGCAACTGGGGAGACTGAGCTCTGCTCCTGGCAGGATGAGAGTTGTACATATATTCTCAGAAGCAGACCTCCACCTTGCTCAGGCAGAGACAGGAACGGCATGAGACTTTCCTGCATTCGTGTGACTGCGTGTCTGATCTGTGGAGCCAGCCATAGCCATGTATGTATGCGTATATGTGATGTATACATGTACTCTGCCTGTGTGTGCCTGCTGGAAACACAACTTCAGCCTCGGTACTGGTTGGACCTGGGGCATGGGGCTGTGTACCAACTTTGCCTCTCTTGGGCTGTCAGATGAGGGGCAATATATTTTCCCCTGACATCTTCAAAACTAGGTAAGTGAAGTTGGGTAACTGCAGTCATAAGTTGTTAAGTAAATTTGGAATAATTCTCAACGCAAAGGAGCATCAAGATTCAGGCAGAATCAGCTGAAGAAACCCATATACTCTGAAAAACACAAAGGGGAAATAAAAGGTAAAATAGTTATGAAAGGTATGTCTAACTTTCTCCAGTATTCTCTCTTCTCCTTTTGCTGTTAACAATTTTTAAAAATGTGAAGCTGCCTAGGAGAAACATAAAAAAAAGTAAGTTATTCCAGATTGACCATTAAGATGTTACTGGCCCATGTGAAGGGTACTCTGAAGTCACTTCTAAACCCATTTGAACACAGCAAATAAAATGGTTTTAATAAGGCAACCTTCCATTCACATTAAAAAAAAAAAAACTCATAACTGCATTTCTGGAATGTAGACATTTACTTTTGGGGGGGAAAAAACATTAAGTTATTTCACAGGAAAAAAAATCTGTCCTGCAGAACAAGGATCATACCAGAGACTAGCACTGACCACCTACCATCGTGTACCCTGCTGAATTTATCAGTAAATTCATTGCATCACAGAATCGTTGAGGTTGGAAGGTACCTCTGGAAATTGCCTAATCCAATCCTCCAGCTCAAGGCAGGGGTAGCTAGAACAGGTTGCTTAGGACTGTTTCCAGTTGGCTTTTGAGTATCTCCAAGGATGGAGACACAACCTCTCTGGTCAACCTGTTCCACTGATTGAACACCCTTATAGTAAAAAAGCTTTTTCTTATGCTTAAAAGGAATTTTCCATATTTCAGTTTGTGTCCATTGCCTCTTGTCCTTCAACTGTGCATCACTGAGAAGAGGCTGTCTCTATCTTCCTTACTCTCCCCCACTGTGTATTTAAAAAAATAGTAAGATTCCCCCCAAGCCTTCTCTTCTGTAGGCTGGACAGCCCTAGCTCTCTCAGCCTCTCTTCTTATGACAGATACTCAAGTCCTTTTATGGTCTTCATGGCCCTCCACTAAATTTACTCTAAGTCGTCCATGCTGCTCTTTGTACTAGAAGACCCAGAACTGTACATAGCACTCCAGATGTATCTCACCAGTGCTGAGGGGAAGGATTACCTCTCTTGACATGCTGGCACTGCTCTTCCTAAGGCAGCACAGTATGCCATTGGCCTTCTTTGCTGCAAGGTCACATTGTTGCCTTACAGTCAACTTGGTTACACTAGGACCCTCAGGTCCTTTTCTGCAAAGCTACTTTCCTGCTGCTTGGTCGCCAGCCCACACTGGTGTGTGGTGTTAGTCTTTCCCAAATGCATATATTTTTGTTAAACTTCCTGTTGACCGATTTCTCCAGCCTGTTGAGCTCCATCTGGATGGCAGCATAACCATCTGGTGTATCAAACACTCTTCCAAGTTTCAAATCATGTGCAAGCTTGCTGAGGGTGCACTTTATCTTATTGTCCAATAAATTAAAGAGTAGTGGCCTCGCTATCGACCCCTGGAGTACAATACTAGTGCATGACTCGCCTCTAGCTGGACTTCACAACACTGGTCACAACCTTCAGTCAGTTTTCATTTTATCTCACTATTTATTTATCTAGCCTGTACTTCATCAGTTTGTCCATGAGGATGTTATGAGAGAGAGCTTTACAAAAGTCAAGGTAAATAGAATCATAGAATTATAAAAAAGTTTGGGCTGGAAGGGACCTCTAAAGGTCACCTAGTCCAACCCGCTTGCCATGGGCAGGGACATCTTCAACTAGATCAGGTTGCTCAGAACCCTGTCCAGCCTGACCTTGAATGTTTCCAGGGATGGGGCATCCACCACCTCTCTGGGCAACCTGTGCCAGTGTTTCAGCACCCTCAGCGTAAAAAATTTCTTCCTTCTATCTACTCTAAATCTACCCCCCTTTAGTTTAAAGCCGTTCCCCTTGTCCTGTCGCAACAGGACCTGCTAAAAAGTTTGACGCCATCTTTTGTATAAGCCCCCTTGAAGTACTGATAGGCTGCAAGAAGGTCTCCCTGAAGCCTTCTCTTCTCTAGGCTGAACAACCCCAACTCTCTCAGCCTTTCTTCATAGGAGAGGTGTTCCATCCCCCGATCATTTTCATGACCCTCTTCTGGACCCACTCCAACAGGTCCGTGTCTTTTGTATGCTGAGGGCTCCAGAGCTGGATGCAGTACTGCAGGTGGGGTCCCACCAGAGCAGAGTAGAGGGGCAGAATCACCTCCCTTGACCTGCTGGCCACGTTTCTTTTGATGCAGCACAAGATACGGTTGGCCTTGAGGGCTGTGAGTGCACATTGCTGGCTCATGTTCAGCTTTTCATCCACCAGTACCCCCAAGTCCTTCTCGGCAGGGCTGCTCTCAATCCCTTCACCCCCCAGCCTGTATTGACAGCGGGGGTTGCCCAGACCTAGGTGCAGGGCCTTGCACTTGGCCTTGTTAAACCTCATGAGGTTCACACAGGCCCACTTCTCGAGCTTGTCCAGGTCCCTCTGGATGGCATCCCGTCCCTCTGGCACGTCAACCACACCACTCAGCTTGGTGTCATGTGCAAACTTGCTGAGGGTGCACTCGATCCCACTGTCTATGTCACTGATGAAGATATTAAACAGTACCGGTCCCAATACGGACCCCTGCAGGACGCCACTCGTCACCAACCTCCCTCTGGACATTGAGCCATTGACCACTACCCTCTGGATGTGACCACCTAACCAATTCCTCACCCACCTGACAGTGCACCCATCAAATCCATAACTCTCCAGTTTAGAGAGAAGGATGTTGTGGGGGACCATGTCCAAGACCTTACAGAGGTCCAGATAGATGGCATCTGTAGCTGTTCCCATGTCCACTGATGTAGTCCTTCCATCATAGAAGGCCACTTGGTTGATCAAGCAGGACTTGCCCTTGGTGAAGCCATGTTGGCTGTCTCGAATCACCTCCCTGTCCTCCATGTGCCTTAGCATAGCTTCCAGGAGGATCTGTTCCATGATCTTCCCAGGAACAGAGGTGAGACTGGCTGGTCTGTAGTTCCACGGGTCTTCCTTTTTCCCCCTTTTAAAAATGGGGGTTATGTTTCCCCTTTTCCAGTCAGTGGGAACTTCTCCGGACTGTCACGACTTCTCAAATATAATGGATAGTGGCTTAGCAACTTCATCCACCAGTTCCTTCAGGACCTGCGGATGGATTTCATCAGGTCCCATGGACTTGTGCACCTTTAGGTGCCTTAGATGGTCTCGAACCTGATGTTCTCCCACAGTGGGCAGCTATTCATTCTCCCAGTCCCCACCTTTGCCTTCTGCGGCTTGGGTGGTGAGGCTTGAGCGCTTGCCGGTAAAGACCGAGGCAAATGATGTCCATTCTTCTCTCCTTGTTCACCACACAATTTATTTTGTTGTAGAAGCCCATTAGGTTGGTCAGACATGATTTCTCCTTTGTAAATCCAAGCTGACTACTCCCAATCACCCTCTTGATATGTTTGGAGTATTTTGGCCTTTTACATGTCTGTTGTCATCAACTCCCCTGCCCCATTTAGCAGTGTGCCCACATTTTCTCTAGTCTTTGTTTTTGCCACTGATATACTTGCAAAAACTCTTCTTCTTGTCCTTCATGTCCCTTGCTATATTTAACTGCAGATGGGCTTTGACTTTCCTAACCTCATCCCTGCACATTCAGACAGTGTCTGTATTATTCTTCCTTTGTGCCCAGATGCTTCTTCCATCTTTTCTATGCTTTCATTTGACGCTTGAGTTTTGTCAGAAGCTCCTCGTTGATCCATGTAGGCCTCCTGCCACCTTTTCTTGACTATATATTATTACCTCCTGACATACTAAATGCAAACTGGAAAAAGAAAAAAGAAAATGCAAAATGAAACCCATGCTATAGTTCCTGCCAGGTCATGCCTTCACAGTAAACTTGTATATCAGATATAGTGCATGAAGATGAATTACACGTGAAAAGGAAGCTTGGTCTTTCTTTTGTTCTCTTTGTAAAATGAAATCTGCATCTGATAAATTACTGTTCTTGGCCCAATTTCTTAGCTGGTATTTATTCACACAGCTCCACTGAAGACAAGGCAACTACTCTCATTTGTACCTGCTGAAAATATAGCTCATTAGAATCTTCTTTACGATGTTACTCATTAAGTGTGAATATCAATGATTCCTTTCCTAATAAGAAATTAAGCTTATCTAGATATCCTAAATTCTTACCTGGTATACTTGGAAGTCTAGGTATCATGTTTGTTTAGTAGTTACTGTCTCTGAAAAGTGATTTTTCTGAAAAATTCTCCCTGTTTCAAAGCAAGGAGGTAAAGAACTAGTGAAAATAGGATAATTACTGCCACGCCACCACTGTCCCCATACAATGGGCAACTGAAAACAGAAAAGTTTGTATAAAATCATATACTTTGACTGAAATGTTGAACAAAGGCAATCCAATGAACAATCAGCACTTGATATTTCTTACACTATTAAAAAAATCTGAGTTTTTAATCCAGAACAATGAGGAAAACCACATCCCCTAATAAAAGATATAAGAGGATTTAATCGTGTCAACACAGAGTAGATAAAGGCAAAGGAATTAACCATCTAAGTCTCATGGGGTTTTAAATTTTTTTAGTGTCTGGTAAAAGGTAATTTCTTACAGTTATTTGTCACAGTAATAAAATACAGAGTGTCTTTTCTAAATAGTTTTTTCAGGGAATATTACTGTCTCCAGGTTTCTCAAGTGAAAAAGCTATTTCACATGGATGCTCATTACAACCCTCCAAGTGCTAACTTCTATTTTTTTAGTCAGACAATGAACAATCAAATAAAAAATATTTTTACTGACGTTCAAAAAGCACAAAACAAGATGGAAACTCCCAATGAAAGTTAACTACAAGTAGTTAAACCAATCTGAAAAGTCTGAGTGATAGACAAGGGAAAGAAGTATTGCCTCTCAAGGATGAACAAGTTTAACATAAAAAGCAAGTGACAGATCCCCTAAAGGCCAAATCTGGAAAAGCCTTCCAAATACCAAGAAGATAGTGACTTTAGGAGCTCAAAAAGCTCTAAGGAAATATTTTCAAACATGTAAGTGCTACATTGGTTTCTGAAGGATGAAACTTCATTTATTGCAGATAGCTGATATTACTTACTGACAAAAATATTGAAGAAGGTCACTTCTGAAATAAAGATTTCCAGAATGTGAGTTAATTACACTATTTCAATGCATTTATTAAAAAGAAACCACTGACCTAATCTTAAAATACTAGTTAGAAATTTCAGAATTTTTTCGTGCTTCTCCTATTTAATGGGAACAAGTAGGTTTATAGAAGATTGGAAAAGGGCAATTATAATGCCTACATTTGAAAAGGTAAAAGAAGAAATACAGAATTACAGAAAAGGCATCCTGCTTTTAAATTTAGGAAAGCTTATGGGACAAGTATCGGATTCTCATTAAATGTTTGAAAGGTAAGAAACAACTAAAAATAAATACGGATGCATTAAAGCCAAATGGAATTCAACCTTTTGTGTGATAGGGTAAAAGATCTGCTTAAAAAGAATAGCTAAGAGACTGCATAGATCTTGATTTTAAGTAGGGATTTTGACACCACCTCACATGACATTCTCATATGCAAATTAAGGAAATGTAATATAGGTAGAACAATTATGTTTTATGGCCTGTAGCTCCCTCTTTTAATGTAGGGATTGAGTGCAATTCCTCAAGGGATCTATCTTGAGTCTGGTTATGTGTAGTGTTTCAATAATTTGGCTGGTGAAATAAACACTATACACATTAAATCTGAAGTTGATGAAAAAAGTTGTGATGGTTTGCAAGCGTGCTGAAGATCAAGATCAGAATTCATAATCACCTAACCCTGTGTTTTTCCCCTGACAAATGGTCTGAGAGGAAAGCAAAGAGTATGAGTCAATAAAGACAAGGGAAGGTACAACACCTAAGTAGAAATAATCCTCTGCCCAAATACAGGATGAGAATAACAGTTCTTTGGAAAAGATCTTTGGTTTTATAGTGGATCATAAAACTAAATGTTACTCAACTATGTCATGATGCTACAAGAAAGGCAAACTTCATACTAAGGTGTATAAACAGAAATCGTGTCTGTAAGACACAAAAGTACTCTCTTTACTCTCCTCAGCGCTGGTAAGGCACCAGCTGGAATTCAGTGTTTAGCTTTGTGCACTGATTGTCAAGAGGATGTGGACAGACTGGAGAGAGTTCAGTGGAGATCAATATGCACTTTGAAAAAGAGGAATGAATTAGGCATGTTTAGCCAAAAGAAAGAAAGATCAGAGTGGCTATTACTACAGCTTTCAGGTACACAAAAGACTGTTGCATTGAAGAAAGAGGGACCAATCTTTCCTCCATGTCTATGAAGGTCGTGAAACATCATCAATTGAGAGGAACACTGGAATATCAAGCAGGAAGAATGAGTTTGTTATGATAACTGGAAGAAAGAAATGGGGCTTTTAACATCAATCACAGAGTCTTGGGTTTAGGTATTAATAGGAGTATCTTCAGTTACAAGCTAGAAGTTCATCATCTGGAAATAAGAGGATTTAAAAGCCCACTGTATGCTTGGTAATCTTACAAGGGTCTTCCATCATCATTTTTTGCTTTGAAGAAAAATGCTGTCCTGTGATATATATTAAAAGTTATTTCCAGCAGAGAGAAAGTACTATAAATGCCATTGTGAAAGGCACTTGTTATAGGCTCCTCATCTGGAGAACTGCATGTGATATCTCTTGATCATCCTTAATATAAGAATTATTTAATTTTCACTTTGACACACGCATAGAGTGACTATGAAGATAATCAGATGAATGGAAAACTTTTGTTACCAAATGGTCTGAAAGTAGTTATTCTGTCCAGTATTTACCAGACTAAGAGCTGAGAGCAATAATAATTGGGTTAAGGATCATAGAATCATAGAAGGGTTTGGGTTGGAAGGGACCTTAAAGATCATCCAGTTCCAACCCCTCTGCCTGGCCAGGGATACCTTCCACTAGATCAGGTTGCTCAAAGGAAACAAGGAAAGAATTAAAATATTTACATAGTACTCACTCAGGAGCAAACAGAGATTAAATCATTAACAGATTTATGTCATAAGTTTTATAAAGTTTTTATCAAATGGATTTGCAATAACAATAAAAAACTCTCCTGCCAATAGGAGAGGCAAAAATCACCTCTGAATGACTTTTAAATGCAATTTGATGTGTTTCTGAAAGGCAATGGTTCAGAATCGTCATTTTTTACTAAAATCACAAGATATTTTGCAGCCATACATACGTATGTGTAATACATCCTTCCTGTATAAAAGATCTACTCAAGGATGTACATGTAGAAAAATATAAAGAAGTAGACCTTCTTTACACTAAAGGGCTTTTAAAATTATTTTTTATACCTGCATAGATACACACACTTTCCTGGTTTAACTCACCATGACTATAGGCAGCTCTTATTTGATTCCTACAGCTTTTAGCACAACCTTGTTAATCAAGCAGTGATGTTAACCAAGCAGTCTTCCCCTTTTCCAGCTCCCCCTCTCTTTGCTTGTTGGCTCTGTGCTAACACTGTTTGGGTGGTTACTCATTAAATTAGTACTTACAAATTCAGTTTCCTCCCTAGTTCCTCCTTCACTCACAAGCACGCTTCAAGTTAATTTTTGACACAATTGACTTAAAATAATTGCTAGCTTTCTGCTAAAAACCTCAATGAAAATGGTACAGAAGTAACATAGACTATTTAGAGAAAAGAGTTGGTTACTGACCTCCAGTGTGACAGCAATGGCTTACAAATTCCTATTCCTTCTCCACTTTTCACAAAGGATTACAAGATAGGTTTTTTTTTTTTTTCCACTACCCAAGTGGCAGGTTCCCATCACAGACTGATTTCTAATCTAACCAACAGAAAGAAAACCTGGGATCTTTTTCTTTATTATTATTATCACTAATTCACTTTGCTATAGTTTCAGAAACAAGTTAGAACTGTTCTTCCAAATCAGTTCAAGCCATCTTTCAGTCAAAATAGGATGATTAGACTATTTTTTTTAAATAAGCATATTACATAGCCAATCTCCATTATTTCTGAATATTTCTTCTAGTGCTTTGAAGAATATCTGGAAGTAGAGTTCTGCATTATAAACGGGCTTAATCTGAACCAATATGAAAATAATATTTTAAAATTTCACACTATATCTCCTAAGTCATTCAGAGAAAATGTTTTTGTACTTTCACACCCTCATTATGAATAATGCAAAGAGACAATTAATAGAAAATGTTCTGAATTATGAATTAGGACCAAATTAAAAATGTAAAATTACAGAAAAACAATGAATGCTTGTTTTAAATTCCCCTTCCAGACAGGTAACCATTTTTAACTACATCTGCTATCCACATTTGATCTATATCTTTATCTATTCTTACAGCTAACGAGGAACAAATTACTTATTACTCATGAATGACACTAACTACCCACTCTTGCACAAAAGAATATTACAATTTACATTTAAATGAGATTTGAAATGTTAATGAACAGAGCCAGTATTCTAATTATCTATACAAATACATTAAATTAAGGTGAACTTTAGTAGATTAATTACTTCAGAATCATACTCTATGTTTGCCCAGAAGCATTAGTGAAGAATAGTTCAGTATTTGTAGAATTTTTATAATTTGCAATTTGTAGAATTGCCAATAATTGGGGGTCAAGAATAAGCAAACAATGCCACTATTTATTTAATATCATTTGATAGGAGAGAGGTGGTTAATCTTTATCTTACACGTACAAGTGTACAAAGTTGTACATGTACAAAGTTTGGTGGCAAACATTTTAGCAGGGCCTGTTGCAAAAGGACAAGGGGGAAAGGCTTTAAACTAAAGGAGGGTAGATTTAGACTAGATATAAGGAAGACATTTTTTATGCTGAGGATGGTGAAACACTGGAACAGGTTGCCCAGAGAGGTGGTGGATGCCCCATCCCTGGAAACATTCAAGGTCAGGTTGGACGGTGCTCTGAGCAACCTGATCTAGTTGAAGATGTCCCTATCATGGTCTGTGTCATAATAAAATTTCTATTATTTTTACTAGATTTTTTTTTTTTAATAACCAGTGCCTTATTTATTCATATTATGTGAAAAAGGATAGTTCTCCAGAGGGATTTGATTGAAAGAATTCAGTAAACCATGTAGAGGGTTTGTAGCAGAAAGGCATCTTAAACTTTGCACGATAGTTCAAAAGGCACTTAGTAATACCTTAATTTTCAATAGCATGGCCACACAAAGTTGGTGAAAAAGATAGCAAAGTCCAAACAGATTTAATATTTGGATTATGACAACATTCCTGAAAGAACTCATTATTGTATTATTAAACTATGTTATCTGATATCTTTTAAATTATATAAAAAGTCCATACATTAGTTTGAATCACTTTGTTCTGATACTGAAGTACTTTTCACAACTTTGACACTTCCTTTTGGCGATACACATGCATGTTTTCGTACTGTTCTTCCACTAACTTAACAGTCTGCTCAGAAATTCCTGTTCCATTGTTTGTTGCACCTCTTGCTCATTTGCAGCATGCTCTTTGTTTCAAACTCAGCAGCAATCGCTGATGCCTGGAAATGTTTTTTACACTGAGGAAAGTCTTAAAGAACATTGAAATATGTCACTGATAGTGAATTATGCATAGATTTAAACTCCCATCTGAGTCTACTTTTTTGATCATGATCACTATTACTAACTTCTGCTTCTTTTAATAATACGTTAAATAAAAAAATAAGATAAGAAGATAAGAAGCTCTCAAGATTTATTTTAAGAAGGTTAAAAGTTCAGCAGCCTCCAGATAGACTAGGTCAATACCAATTCCACCCACAGCATCCAGCAAATGAGCTTTATGAGAGGGTAGCAGAGCTGCTCATGATTAAAAATTAGAATATCACTTGCAGGTTAACTGTTAATTACTCACAGCATTTGGCTCACATGTTTTGTATTGAATATAGACAGATGGGACTTATCTGCCCATGCAAAAATAAAAGGGCATACTGGCAAAATTTTTAAACATTACAGTAAAAGTCAAGATTTTTGGGGGACTACTTAATTGACTTTCTATTCTAAGCAGAAATTCCCCATCACCTGCAGCTCACAAAATTAACATAAAAATGGAAAATCCCTTCCTCTCCTTAGTCTTTGTGTAGCCAACACCTTCTATGAAAAAAAGTAATACACTCTGTATTACTCTGGATTATAACAGGAACCAGGAAACTATATATAACATCAGATAAAGGGCCAGACCTCTTGCACCACTCAGCCTGGTTAGTAATAATTATTCCTCTTAAATAGTGCAAGCCTGGGTGAAAAGCTTCTGCAAAAATCCGGAAACCTTGCAAGAACTACTGATTTGGGATTAAAAGTTAAACTGTTACAAAGATTGGGAATATCTTGAAAAGGATTCCTCAAAATCAAGTTTTTAAAAAATCAGAAATCAACAAGTTAGACATATTAGCCCATACTAGACTAATAAACAGCTACCGTACAACCAAATGGAAAAAGCTGGAATGCTTTTCAAGTAATATTTTAGTATGTACTTTTAAAGTAAAATGCACAAGAAGACAACTAGCCAAAGGCCAACTCCTGTTTCTGATGAAAATCTAATGCAAAATAGTTTTCGGAAGGAACACTTATTTGTTGCTGAAGTTTAAACACAAACCCTGTTGCAGCAGCTGCTCCCAACTATACACGCATAACCTTTCTGCATGTTATAAGTAGAGTAAAACCCATTATCTCCTGTGTTGTATATGGGTTTTTCCTCTTTTTCAATTTCACTGTTAGCTCTTCTTTGTACCTCCACTTTTCTTCATCTCTCTATACCTTTGATGTTTTAGTCAGGACCACTTTGGTCTTAGACAGGAAAAAAAGTAGCCAAGTTTTATCAGTCTCTCTTCTTTATCTTGTCTCTGAAAATTCACTTCCAGTGATATACCATTTTCAGGTTGGACTGTGTTCTATTTTTAGACAATCTCTGTATCTAGTTTTCCATGTATAATTTCTGAGCATTTCATTATTATTTTTATTATTACTACAAACTCTTCAAGGTTGCCTCCCTTTCCTGAACTTCTCTGAATTGTGTAAAACAGGTGGCACTACGTGTGTGACAGATTTTTCTCTTGAACTGTTAGAGGCTATGAAGTGTATCTGGAAACATTCAACACATTTCTTGAGTTCTAGGATTTTATTTATAAACAGTTGGTGCTATTATCTCCAACATGCATATCACTTGTATACCTGATTTATGCAAAAACTAGAATTTGACATGAACAAGGAATCTGTATTTTATATTTCCATCAAATTACACTTTACATATAATCACAGTAATCACTATCAACATTTCATATTGGAGATCACATTTTTAAATGTTGCTGGAGTCAAGGTATCACATTTACATCAGAAACCTTTTTCCAGGAAATTTGGAAAAATAAACCAACTTTTTAACTTCCTTCATTATGCGTGTTTACAGTAATATTGTAAGTGGTTTTTTTAAGGAGCCAAAAATGTATCACTTTGTGCTCTAGACTCTGCATATAAAACTGGAACTACTCAGCTGAAACAAGCCATTAAAAAATCTTTCCATCCAATAAGATGAAATGAAACTTTCAAGTCTCTCTCTCAGTGTCAAGAAAAATTCTACAAGCTTCAAAATGGCAATGTTTCACACGAGTAACCTGATGACAGAGAGTGAATTCACACGATAGTCATTCATTCCTGTCATCTCCTTACAGGTCAAGAATGGTCCCATTTTTGTGGCTTTCCCATAGCTAGTTGCAAAATTAGGTATAGGAAGCTTCAGTTCATTTGTATGAAAGAAGGTTTCTGACTTAAATTCACCCAAATATTGCCCAAAGGAAAAGTTAGAGTTCGGGTTGAACTTCCATATACAATCTCCACAAAATATTAGTGCCAGTGCCTGTTCTGTATGGGAAGTGTATTTTAACTGTTGTTTGCATTTTACCTGTGACTTCTGTAACTCAGTGAAGGAAATGCAGAGCACAGTTTCACATCTTATCTAACACAGCTATGGGCTTTACAAAGTATGAGCTGCTGAATGACGCGTATAGCTCCTAGGTGGACAGAAGCAGAAAATAAAATATTTTGTATACTTATTGTTATTTAAAAAACTCTTAAAATTGTATGTGATGACTAATAAAAGTCAGCATTATCCAATGCTTTTCTGATCTTAGTTCTGTAAAAAGTGTGGAAAGAGCACTTGCTTGTTTTTAACAAGTGCCTTTTCTTACCCAAATACTACACACCTGATGATATTCCCAAGACATGGGTTGGAATATTGCCTTTTCCACTAAAGCTGTTTATCCACTGTATCTACCTGCCAGAACTATTTGTATTTCAAAGGCCCTGCATAAAATGTAATTGCTTATCACAAAGGAGCAGTAGATTTTAATGATAAAAATATGATCATTTAAGTTGTACTGGGTCTGGCTGGCTGGAGTTAACATTTTTCGTAGCAGCCCATATGGTGCTGTGTTTTGCACCTGTGACTAAACCAGCCCCGCTAACACACGAGTGTTTTGGCTACTGCTGAGCAGTGCTTGCACAGCATCAAGGCTTTTTCCATTTCCCACTCTGCCCCCCCAGTGAGTAGGCTGGGGGTGGGCAAGACAGTGGGAGGGGACACAGCTGGAACAACTGACCTAGATTCACCGATGTCATATTCCGTGTCATATGACGTCATGTTCAGCAATAAAAGCTCAAGGAAAAGAGTAAGAAGGGGAGATGGTGGTGATTATGGTGTTTGTCTTCCCAAGCAACCTTTATGCATTCTGAGGCTCTGCCTCCCAGGTGGTGGCTGGACATCTACCTGCTGATGGGAAGCAGTGAGTGAATTCCTCCTTTGCTTTGCCTGTGTGTGCAGATTTTGCTTCATCCATTAAACTGTCTTTAAGTTGTGGTTTAACCCGGCAGGCAGCTAAACACCACACAGCCGTTCACTCACTCCCCTGTCACAGTGGGATGGGGGAGAGAATCGTGGGGGGAAAAAAAAAGTAAAATTTGTGGGTTGAGATAAAGACAGTTTAATAGGACAGAAAAGGAAGGGAAAATAATAATAATAATAACAACGATAAACGAATATACAAAATAAGTGATGCACAATGCAATTGCTCACCACCCACTGATGAATGCCCAGCCAGTTCCTGAGAAGCAGTCACCGCCCCTTGACCAACTCCCCCCAGTTTATATACTGAGCATGACATCACATGGTATGGAATATCCCTTTGGCCTCTTTGGGTCAGCTGTGCTGGCCATGCCCCCTCCCAGCTTCTCGCTGGCAGGGTGTGAGAAGCTGAGAAGTCCTTGACTAGTGTAAGCACTACTTAGCAACAACTAAAACATCGGTGCGTTATCAACATTGTTCTCATCCTAAATCCAAAGCACAGCACTGTACCAGCTACTAGGAAGGAAATTAACTCTATTCCAGCCAAAACCAGGGCAGTATCTACCCCTTATTCTATACCATCTATGTCATGCCCGGGGTCCCCACACTTTCCAATACATTCCAATTAATCACCACCACTTTTCCTGTCTTTTATTGTATACACACAGATATCATTCCCTTAGTCTATGGGCCATCCCTCTAAAATGTTCATTGTGTTCATTTAGTCCATGACAGTCCTTCAGGGCAGGAGAGATGGTGTGTGGTGTTGGACTGTTGCATGCTGAAGCCAGTTTGGTTCCATTATCGCTGCACTTGTCTGGTCCCATCACTGCTGCACTTTGCTTGGTTTCATCAAAGTTAATTCTTCATTAATCTGGGTGATTCTTACTGTAATACTGTTAATATGGGATATAGCGGCCATAGAAGTGATGATATACAGTATTATACAGTAATTAACATCATAAAATTCAAATCATTGGCTATTCTCACCCAAAATCAAATCCCCTTGAGGTACACATCGGACTTCCCCATCCTTCCGCATTATCCACCAAGTGCACCCAGGTTCTTAAGCAAAAGCAATCCCATGGATGGGTTTGCCTTTGCCAGAGGCAGGAATAACCCAGACTGTCTTCCCCAGCATATTTTTAAGTGACCTACAGGGACTTTATTCCCATCTACAGTACGTAGAAGGTCTGACTGGGCAGGGCCAGCTCGATTGGCAGATCCCCAAGTGTTGACTAACCAGGTGGCCTTTGCTAAATGTGTGGCCCAATGTTTGAATGTCC
>NW_008825075.1:2951184-2955381 GCF_000699105.1 Pygoscelis adeliae | reverse complement strand
AGCTGTTGTAACTAGCCTGAAGGAGAAAGGGAAGGTGAAGGAGATGGGGAAAGTGTCCCCCCCGAAGAGAAAAGGTAAAGAGTGTAATTATTAATAGTTTACAAAAGGTGGCTCCCAAGGTACAGAGATGATGGCAATGCCAAGTAGAAATACCTGATTAGTCTCATGACCAATAATATTATCATATCATAAACCAGTAGTGCTACACAGTGCAGCAAAATGATATCCTTGATCTAGCTCCCAGCAGTGATAGACAGTACAACAGGCAACATACACAGCAGGTAAGGTTTTACATAACACAGCTTTGAGAGCAAGCGTGACAACTTTGAGAGCAAATTAATCAACATTGTGACCAGTGACTGTTAAAACAATATGATGAATGCTTATAAAAAATTTGCCTTAACATGCTCTGGTCAGATCTGTCATTATCTCAACCCATTGTGCCCCACGTTGGGCACCAAAAGGACTGTTGTGGTTTAACCTGGCAGGCAGCTAAACACCACACAGCCATTCGCTCACTCCCCCCTCAGTGGGATGGGGGCGAGAAGGAGGGGGGGAGGGTGGTGGTGGAATAATTGTGGGTTGAGGTAAAGACTGTTTAATAGGACAGAAAAGGAAGGGAAAATAATAATAATGATGATAACAGAATATACAAAATAAGCGATGCACAATGCAATTGCTCACCTCCTGTTGACTGATGCCCAGCCAGTCCCCCACAAGCGTCCCCCTCGGCCAGCTTTTCCCTAGTTTATATGCTGAGCATGACATCATATGCTATGGAATACCCTTTTGGCCAGTTTGGGTCAGCTGTCCTGGCCGTGCCCCCTCCCAGCTTCTTGTGCATCTCCAGCCTTCTCAGTCAGTAGAGCATGGGAAGCTGAAAAGTTCTTGACTTAGTGTAAGCACTGCTTAGCAACAACTAAAACATCAGTGTGTTATCAACAGTATTCTCATACTAAATCCAAAACACAGCACTGTACCAGCTACTAGGAAGAAAATTAACTCTATCACAGATGAAACCAGGACACTTGACCTTGATCCATGAGAATTCTTGCTATCCTTCTACTTTCTTCTGGTCCCACAGAAAGGGAAGGGAGCAAGAGGCTGTGGGGCTTTGGCTGCTGGCTGCAGTAAACCCACTACAAGGTAAATAATATAACCTTGAAAGTGTATTTAAACAAAACTTGTTTCACAAACTTACAAAGTTGTGTACTATCTTGTCCAGAGATATCTGGATAGATACTAATGTACAGTCATCCCAGAAGCCTTTTGTGAATAGAAAGTTGCTCTAACTTACAGGAGCCTGTGGGCTTTATACAAAATGCCTGTGGACCCCATAGGAAGCTAGGAGTAGTCTAGAAGCACCAGACTGCTAAGCTACAAAGCTATTCCCCCACAGGCTCTTAAAATTAGTGTTTATCCGACTTTTACGCCTGTGCTAGACACTAGGGACATCTGAAGTAAAGAGCTGTAGACCTGATGCAGCCCTTCACTGCTCTGAGCTGCAAAACCTTTTTTGCCTGGCAGTATTCTTTCAGAAAAAATGTGAAATGCATTCAATGTAAATAATTCACTCAGTGTGAGAAAGCAACGCTGCAGCTATGTGATAACGGGAGGAGCAAACTGGGTTAAAACAGCACGCCTCAACAAGCAGTGGACAGTGGAAAAAACTGGGACACAAGAAAAAAAACCAACAAACTCCAAAGCACTCACAAATAGTCATTTAATCTGAAAAGCTATTTTTCACTTGACCGTGGTTCCCGACTCTGGGATTTGGATACTTATCCAAACATAGTTTTGAGTTATATATTAATCCAAAAATTACAGTAAGTTTCATACTGGCCAGTTAAATCAGTCACTCGGACTCAGGTAACTGGAATAAAATAGATAAAATCTGTAGCTGAAAAACACTTAATTATTTTCAAATACCCAAACCAAACTTCAACAGCTATACACAAAGAACTATTAGCTAAAATCACATGTACATGTGCATACACAGAGATAGATGAGCACCCATGCAAGAAATGTAGAACTCTTGAACATGCACAAAGGCTGCATTTGTTGAATAGCTACATCAAATATCTGCACTATTGATAATTATCCATTGTCAGAGGTTGATGTAGTACAGTACATTCCTTTTCATACTACAGAACCTAATGTCATGAATTTAACCTATCAGATGTTAAGGCCACATCTCCAATGTATTAATTAACTGAGTATCAACAGCTTGTACATTTATATAATCCTTCATAAACATACAATTCTTTCTCTCAAAACTTGGAAGCTGTTCAAAAATACTTAAATAAACAATCACTCATCTGTCAGTTAAATTACATGACTACTATTCTTCTATTCAACACTGTATGCAAAACCGCTACTATAAACACTAAAGCACTAAAATAAATTTAAAAGATCTTGAATTTTGGGAGCATCTGGCTATTCCTTATCTTGCACACACTAGGATGTAGCAGAGCTGCTGCTTATTTTATCAAATGTGTCAATCACCAACTTAAATCAGATAATTTCATCTTTTCCACAGAAATTTCAACACAACTATGTTTTACTGTATCTCATTATCTTTTACTTTTTCATTTCACTCATCAAATGCACTTCCATTTTCCTGCCATTATAATACAACACCATGCACAGGAATGTAAATATTTTTGATTGAGCTGTAAATGGTAACAAGAACTTGAATTACAACTGCGTTAGTGAGTGACCCTGTGCAGAATTTACCAGAGTGAGTTCAGGGTTATGGTACAGGCGCTGCCTCCAGCAGACTCTGGGACCCGGGGATCTCTCCTGCCCAGCCGCCAGAGCCCGGCCAGGTGCACCCAGAGGTTTCCCAGGCAAAACAATGCGACTGATGCTTTCTGCTTTGCACAGTTCAACGAGGAGCAAGGTTGCACGTGTATCCTGGATTCACATACACAGAGGACACTAGCACAGGGTGCTGCCTTTTAACAACACCCACATATAACACCACCAGAATTCACATAAAACCTAAGTACAGACAGCCAAGTCCTCTTCCTCCTCTCTGGCTATCAAGACTGAAGCTCACTAGAGAAAACACATACCCTCACTCTCTAGATTCACAGGCATACCCACATTCACGGATCCCTCAAACACCAGCATGGGCCCTCTGCCTCTCTAACAGCCCTGATCCTGGGCTCTCTTACCCACTGTCAGCATAACTTACCATTTACAAAGGCCAGGTTGGCCGTCTCCAAGGCTACACCTGCAGTTTCTTAATGGTTTATCAATTAGCGACTGGAGATTTTTTGTCTTAGACAAGGGATAATGGAGAAAATGCCAACAAGGTTTATGTCTCTGTGCATTTTGCTTATAGCTTTCCCTGTTTCTTATGACTCTCTGGGCACTAGAAAGGTCCTTGATCTGATCACCTTAGTGAGGCAAATGCTCTCAAATTTCACATAGGCTTACTGAAAGTATACTAGATGTTTATAATGCCATATAGATGACCACTTAATACTGGTGTTACCAACTGGAATCAAGTTCCTATCTTTACTGCTTTTGGCTATGTCAGCTATACAACATGCCCAACCTGCTAATGAAAGAAACCAGGTAAAGGGAACAGTAAACTAGAATATCTGGAAGCTTCTTATTTCATTTGATACTCAAGTATGTTAGAGAAGAAGGAAAGCTGGAGATGTCAAGAATGCAAATTGATATCTAGAAGGATTTTTGTGATCCCAACATGGAAGAACAGGAATATTACTCCCAGATTCCTTCAGGCTGTGCCACAGTCAAGTCTGTTGACATTCCTCTATGCTGAACTACAACAGCTCTCCTGTACAAATTTTGGACTCCAAGCAGCAAAGTACGAAACCTGTGTGTTAGCACAGAAACAGGGACATAGCAAATCCTGGTGGTTAAACCACAGAAGAAAGCAGAAGCATTTGATGCGTCAGATACCACAAAGGGGCAGCATATGTCAGACCTTCTCCCTGAGTGGAAAACGGCAAACAAATCTCTTGTGAGCTTATGGTTAGGTGAATTAATGGCAATAAAAGTGGACAATGGTCAAAGGAGGAGGAATGGGTTTTCTGGGTGTATTAAATGAGCTTCTCCACAGCTGTGCTGCCAATGCAGAGTAAGTGGCCAAAACTCACCAAGTCTAAAGGCATTTTACACAAGCTCTTCTTTCAAATGTCTTGGTGGTTTTTCTCTCACATC
>NW_008825075.1:2930984-2951136 GCF_000699105.1 Pygoscelis adeliae | reverse complement strand
CATTTCAGAGTTCAAAACAGGAAAAGTAATAAAGACTAACTTTAAATTAGACTTTCTCTTTATTTGTGTAGAATACAGGTACATAAATTATACTCCCACCCTGTGGTCAAAGCTACACTGAGTCTGTACATACCCTCTGTACAAAGAGGAAACACACAAAACCCCGGCTACACAGCATATGCTATGCTAATGCAGCATAGCATAGTCAGGCTACGGGTACAGAACATGTGGGAGAATGAGGAGGCTTCAGGATACTGGAATTACATCATCTGTCTTCTCACGACAGAAGAAAGTGCTAAAAGTTCAGTACACGCATTGTGATGCTACCTGCTCCTATACTCACTGGAACTGACTGTTTTCAAACAAATTTTAATATGGTGTAATTACATTGACTACAGTGGAAATACAGCTAACTACCATAAAGATAATAAAAGGATAATCAATCCCTATGTTTGCAAAAGCGAAATTCAGTAGATCTAATAATGTAGAACTGACTGCTCTGGAAAGGTCGTGAGTGTTTAAAGTATATGCAATGCACATTGTACTACATTTGTTATCTAGTCGTAGAAAAAAGTCATTTTGTGCATGACAGTTCACAATCTCATAAAAAGGGTGCATAAAGTATATCCATATGCTTTTGTTACACCTGTCAACATTTAAATCTATATCCTTTTAAGGATTTTATATATTATGTCTTATTGAGACAGAATGGGTAACTTGAATTTATAGGCAGTTTTGAGTCAACAATGAACATGAGTGACATGCAACAGCCTTTAGCCTTCTGACTTACTCCTCAGCCGAACAGGCATGGCATTATTTTGTTATGATTACCAATTCAGAACATATTCATAACTAGCAGATGTTTGCCTCTTGGTTGCTTGGCAATTAAAGGATGTTGCTGCAGTGAATTTTGCACCTGGACAGCAAAATGACCAACCCAGTTCTGTAAAACCTTTGACTTACAAAAATTGTCCCTTAGTGCAAACGATCATTTTGAAACTAACACTAGATCTGTGTGTCAAAGATAATGAACTAATCTTGAATCACTGGTTAATGCAAACAGATAGCATTTAATTTCCAACTACTATGTGAATATATAAAGAATACAGCTAGAAGAAAACAGGATAACATTCTCCACTGCTGCTGATAATTTTAGAGAACTAGGTCATATGTTCAGTTTCAGGTATATTATTAGCTTTTTCTCTTCAACAATGCCATAATCAAATAAGTTTGTATCTATTATGAAAAAAATAGCATGCAAGTTGCTAGCTGAAAGCTATTTCTTGTTATGTACCTTATAGCAAACAAAATAGCAAACAAACCAAACAGCTCTTGATTTATAGTGATTATGAAAATACAACAGCAAACTGCTTGTGAGGAATAAGCCTTAGAAAGTTAAACAAACAAAATTAAGATGAACTATTTGCAAAAAGAATTAAAAAAGCATCAACATTTCAAACTGGTATACTAACCAGTTTGCATATACACCTAGCACAATCTGTAATCAAGGATTTGTATGTGCAAATCTGTCAGCAAGCACATGCACTGCTTAGCCAAGTCGTTCTATTTGGCAATAAAGAGAGAATAAAAAAATGAATGCCACAGTTTCTGATAAGAATCACTACATATCAATCACGGACTTCTGTGCTGCACTGAAATACCTCACTGCCAGATTTTAGGATCTTCAGACACTACTCCGAGCTATATTTCTTCTAAATTAGTGAAACACTTTGAGGTCCAAGAACAAAATTATGCCTCTTTACCCTCTCTCTCTCTTCTGAAAACTAAACCAAGCAGTCTCGTTTTTGTTTTATTCAAGGGGTTGATAGTAAGAGAATTACTCCCTAGTATTTCAAAACAAAAGGTCCGAATGTATAATTTAAGATCTAATAAGGTTTGATGGAATTGAGTCCTTTGGAAAGTAGTTTAATGCATGCATATTTAATGTACATTGAAAATATATATTGCAAATATAGGTTAATTCCTTCATATCAGATAAAAAACATTAATGTAAGAAGAGCTTTAAAGAACATGGATGGTTGTTTCTTTATAAAATAGCGTGAAGCACAGTTAAAGAAAAGGCAACAGCCCAACAGTCAGTACCGAGGCAACTAAACACAGCCTGCCACATACTGTCACTTTAAGACGATACTTTTATTATGCCAGGAAAAGAAAACCCATCACTAACACTTTCTGTGTCCAATCACTGTGAACTCATTTGTTATTCATTGAAACATCCATCAAGGATCAAAATAGATTCATTTGCTATTCATGATGCTCCCATATGCACTTCTGCAGGTCTTGCACTGTATTTCAGCATTTAAATGACAAATTGTACAGTTGGAAGTAGCATTATATATTAACACTTTGAGTACCACCTTGTACCCTAGTCCAAAAACACACACAAGTATATGTTTAACTCTGAACATGTTTAACTGAGCTGAATGGAATTAGACATCCATTTAAAGTTAAGTACATAATTAAGCATGGATACAGGGGGAAAAAAAAAAAAATCCATAACACATGCACCCCTGCCCCAATACATAGGGAAAGTGGTTTTACTGAACTGCTTTGATGATTCAGGGCTTCAGAAACCACTTAGAATCCTAGGATAGTAAGCACAGAAAAGGCCACAGGAAGCAACGAGCTAGTCATAAGTATGTAACACTTACCCAGAAATGCTATTTTTTCCCCAGAAATTAGTAATAGATATTTGTAAGATAAAAACATTATAACAACAATATTACATACTATGTTATACTTTGTGGGGAAGATAACACATTTTGGAGAACTTATGGGAATTATTTTAAAAGGGATAAAATGAATCTCCTTAGAGAGCTGGAAACAAATTTTTAGAGAAATGGAAACATAACCTGGGACTATCTTTGCAGCATAACCAATAATTAGTATAAAATAAAGGAAGTCTGAGGAAGCAAGGACAGCAAAACAAGTACATAGCATAACCTGGGAGTGCTTTGTTGTGTCTTGTCTGTCTGAGCCTTTCTACACTGCAGGACGACCTTCTACAGGACATACAGATCAATTCCTTTCTTCTATGATGCCATGTAGACAGGCAGACATAATTTTTCATATTCTCCAGATAAAGAGGTTACTAAACTGTGTTCCCAGTTTTCTAGGCCCATATATACTAACCATCTCTATTAAAGTTAGCAGCAACCACCGCTCCAGACAAGTCATTTCCCTCTCCTGTCTTCCAAAGGCAGTATGAAGACTAAACAGACTGCTGTATGAGCATTCCAGCTGTTATACATCATATTTTGAGTTGTCTTAATTTTATCCCACATTTCACTCTGAGCCCAAGGGCTTAACACAGGATTCTGCATTCTACCTCAAAGACCAGGTACCTCAAATTATATCCCATGGGACCTAAGCACCCATGGGTGTGGTCCTTCCCTTGCACACTGCAAGAACAAAACAGATGTAAATACCACTAATCAGAATGGCAGAATTCCTAACTCATATGACACTGCAGTAAATCACTGTAAAAGTCACAAAATCAACACAAAGAATCAACCGACTTTACAAAATATGACGCATTTCAGAAAGTCAGGTGTCTGTGATATAATCTTAAAAAGAAAGATAAAAGCCAAATTTATTTTTTTTCTTAACAATTGCTATGAGAAAACACTGGTAGAAAGTTTAAATAATAAGCACCTCATAACATTTTTAGACCTTATTTAAAAGCAAACCCCTAGTGTCCCATTTACATGAGAATTTTTATGCTAAATAATATCGAAAACTTAAACATTAGTTATCAATATTTAAAAATACTCCAAATTCAGTATATCACAGACTATTTTTTTTTTCAGTAGTTTGCCACTGACTTGCATATCTGAATCTTTCATGTCCTTTGCACAATGCCAAGTTTTCAGTGACTTAATTTAACAGTTTTAAATGACAGGAACTTAAAATTTTAAAATAAATATACCTACACAGACACTGAATTTCTAACTTCTTTGAATTTGAATAAAATGAGATACTAAATCTTTGAGTAAAATATTTATTCATATTAGAAACAGACAAAAAAGAATAGCTCATGCATAACTCAGGAAAAAGCAACCATATTATGCAAAGAAAAAGGGTTTTTTATTTCCTGATTTTTCCTCACATTTTATAGCTTATTATTATTCATAAAACAGAAAGGACAAACAAAACAAAATAAACATTAAATCTTTGTCCTAGGGTGTTCTGACTTTTGTTTATGCTTCACTATGGTCCATTTTAAACACCTCTTATCTAAGAATAATTGCTATGCTATATAGGTCTAAAAGTAAAGTTAAAATAAGTTTTATTTTATAAATTGAGTGAAGAACTTGGTATAGTAGAGAAAATACTATTTACCTTTTAGATAAATGAAAAATAATTCACAGTATCAGCCTTTATTCTAAACAATTCTGGTTGAAACCATTGGCAAGACCTACTGAGCTGCCAGTCTGTTCCTAGGAGATATTAGTAATTTAAATTTAAAAACAGTTAAAATGCTAATAACAAGTCTTTTGTCTTTGTGAATACTTTTAGACCTGGATTCAGGAAACAACCTTTATTATGCCAACACACATCACTCCACACACTAGGTATGCAGTAGTTCACTGCCCAGCAAGGGCAGAGGAGGACACATTCTTATGAAAATACTAGTATTTAAGATAATTTGAAGATACAGATTGCTGCAACAATATGGCTATACAGCTATCAACATCCAAAATATCCAGTTTAAATCTGAATTAGGCTTGAATATGAGATACTAAGACACACCTTAAAGTTTCACATGGTTCAATAAATTCTGAACATGCACTCTGAGGTTTTGACTGGTCTCTGCTTATGCCATACACACAATTACATTTGCAAAACTTCTCCAGCAGGAACTCCAGCTGCAACATTCCTTGCTGAAGCTGTACACTGCTGCCTGACCCACCTGTTCTGCTGTTTCTCCTTCTTGTATGCATGCTGAAATTTATTTGTGCCTCATCTTTGCCCATCCTGTAAAAACATCCTACCATTAACTGGTTTGTTAAACTGAAATTTAAAAGAACAGAAATGACTTTGTATACAACTGAAAGAACTGAAAGCTGGTTCACATCACCTGTATAAATAAATATCTTTCATCTTTGTGTTGGCTCCAATCATGCAATTGACTCACTTTTTTTTTACCTACACAACAGTATTCATTTAATGAAAATATTAGCAAGTTTCTGTGACCATTTAGTTCCTTATCATGCATTTTGGTCAAGTTTGTCTTGAAGGTTCAGTCCACTGGGATTTTGACACATTCATTGGAATACTTTGTTTGAATCTCAAATAGGACATTGAATAGATGAAAAAGCAATGTTCATTTATAAACAATGACTAAATGTGTGGTTATGAGATCCTAGCAACAAAGATGCTTTTTCAAATAAAAAATATGATGTATCCATTTCTACTCAATTGAACCGAAGATTAAAAAAAAGTGTCTTAAGAGATATAAATTTGTATTCTCATAGAATTTTTAATTGAAATAGTTATTTTACTAGCTAACTAGCATCTCCAACACTGCACCATTTTAGATCTTTACAGTTACTTGTATCTACTTGCTTACCTAACAAAGGAAATTCTACACCATGTAACATCTAACAGAAGTCAAAAACACATTGGTAGCACAGCAAGTAACAGATGTCTTAAAATCTGATTCAGTCTGAGAACTCTGAAACAAATGGGGAACATAAGTGAGACAACTTGATAATAAATTTGGTTCAAACTCAAGCATACAGTAGTTGGATACAGTTGGAGTTGTATCAACTACTGGTTTGGCCCCTTAACACCTTTTTTTTTTTTTTTTTAAGCACTATTTAGCAGCCACATCTGAATGTCATCAACTCTGAAACAGGTGCTTACAGTGTTGATAGTGCAATGTGCAAATTTCTGTTTATTTACATATACACACACACAATTTTTAAACAAAGCGTTAGAGAAATGTTGCACCATTAAGCTATATTCGTGTAAGCTCCAGAAATGCATTACTTTGGAGGAACAGATCAACAGAAATTGTTTTTTCCTAAGAGTAGGCTGAATGATTCCAGAAGGAATGAGATTAATGACAGGCCACCCCGCAATCCTCAGACATGGCCAAAGAAACATCTAGTGGACTCTTGGGTGTGCCTCCATCCTTCATACTTAACTTTGTTATAAAGCGGGTACACTCAGAGAAACTTCAGGAAACTGAGAAACTTTAATGACCATCTCATTAAAGGAGTGGTCACGCTTATGGAAACAAATTTTATTTAGTCTAACTCTGCCACGAAGGAGATGGAAGGTACCGATAGGAGAGGGAGAGGAAGAAAAGAATGAAGCAGCTCCCTTCTCCCCTGAGGCATGCTGGAAGCTTTAAGATGCAGTGCCTGTAGCTATCCAAGGCTGAGCTTCAGCAGAGGCTCCTGTGCATCCAACATAGCCACAGCAAGACGCTTGACTGGGCCAGGATGAAATAAGCATACGGAAAATAAAGCTCTTAATTCTTAGTCTCCCAGGTAACACTGCTGCATTCTAAGAAATTATGACAACGCTACAGATAGGGATGTTTTTCCATCTACTCCCATTCTTCCTCCAGGTACGAAATAAGGGAAATCACAGTTAATGGATGACAGTATATACACTGGGATTCCACAGCACGTAATCACAATATTAATTTTCACCAAAAAGATTAAGCAGTCAAGCATAAACTGTTAGAATTAAATAGTAATGATTCAGAATGTATGCACTAGAATGTGGGCTTTGCACCGAGTAGCTTTCCCTGCCCTTGGGCAGGGCAAAGAAGCTATAGCTTCCTTTAAGTAAAAGATCAAATAAAATTAAAAATTAATGCAAAAGACTGTTTGAATGACTTTTGCAAACTCCTGAAGACCAGGAGAAAGATGCAAAGTTGATGCTGGAGGATTACTAGGATATGGTAAGACCAAATGAAGGACAGTAGTTCCTTTCTAGCAACTGGCAACTGAGGGATAAATGCCTACTTTAACTGCTGATGCACTATCTGCCTCTTTATCCAGTCCAGTTGTTTCAAACCTAAAAAGTACAAGCTTTTCCAGTACTTCCCTTTTTCATACTTACTCTGTCTTGCTCCATTTCTGTTTTTGGAAATCATTATGATATTTAAAATTGAAACATAAGCACTGAACAGGGGTACGTTTTACTTTCTGTATTACAGCAGCAAAATTTTACTTGGTTCAAGAATAGAGCATAACAGAAAAAATATGGGGAAATAGAGGGAAAAAAAATTGTCTCCTAAAAGAGCTTTCCCTTTGGCAAACTACCCTTAAGCCTCCATGCCTTCTTCCTCTCTTGCTTCATCTGCACAATAATTACCTACAATATAACAAAAAAAAAACCATATTATGAAACTCAAGACTGACCAAAATATTACCTCTGCATGCTGAAGAATCCAGTTTCAGTAGAAAACAGTCCAAGTGCTGTCACTGAAGTAACCCAAGATGTTATAGATGCTCAGAACACGTTAACCAATGGATTTCTAACTAAGCTACCTTGTTACTAGTATCATCTTAGGCCAGCGAAGTGGGTCTTTGCTGGTACTCCACACATATCAATGTCAACACATCTGTGAAGATCCTGTCTGTGGCACAAAGACCTTGAAGAAAACTTCCTGGTCTACTTATACTTTCTAAAATGTTTCTCAGCTTCAGCCCATCCTGTGTTGTCTATAAAGATGGGCAAAAGGAATAGAAAAATAATGATACAAAGGCAAGAAACAGCAAAAGTGACATACACAGGGCAAGTAGCGAGGAGCATAGTGGTATGAGCTGGAAGGAAGAAAGCCTGCTCAGTGAGACACGAAAAGACCAACAATGATAATGGAAGGAAAAAGTCAATAAAGTCACTGAGAGGAGTCTCACAAGTGGCTCTGGAAGCTTTAATTCTATGTTTGGATGGTTTCTTGAGTCCCTCAGGAGGAAAGTGCCAACAAAATACGCAACCAACACTTATTTCCATCCCTTTCAATATCCAGGCACATACAACCTCTGTCCTGTGACTTCAAAAAAACTTTGGGACTGACTTCAAAGTTGTGTCTGACATTCTCTATTGTTTCTTCTTTCAACCAACAGCATTGCATTCTCCTACTTTGATGAAAAAATCCGTGTGATCAATGACTTAGTCAGGTTCAAAATACCACTGCTGCATATCTGATGCATTCCAGCCTACACCGTTGCCTGGAATTATTTTCTTCATGCTGTACATCATTCTTAAATCCTAATAACCGAACAGTCCCTCAAGGACTCTGGAAGACAGAGATAACCCAATGCATATTGACACAAAGCCTGATATGCCCAATGTATGGTGAACAGCAACAAGAGCTGTTATTCTGAAAGCACAATACTGCCTGCCAGGGATAAGTAGCTATCAGTACATGCACAATTAGAGAACACACATACAATTGTTAGCAATGAAGCTTCAAAGTTGTAAACATTTTAACTTTTTGCAGTTTATAACTTAAAGGATGCCATAGGCCTCCATGAACCACTGTTGCTGTACAGAGCAAGAATGTCATGATGAAAATATTTTCAAAAGCAGTGTAAGTAATTGAAGATTCTATACCCTCTTCGCAGAATTGGCTTGTGTATTTCTGAAACTGTCAATCTATATGCATAGGAATTTATTTCATAAATCAAATTGTTATTGTCTAATGCTGTTCCCAGGTATGTAAAAAACTTAAACATTCCAATTAATATCCCTTTCTACATTCTGCCTAAAATATCCTAAACAGCTGTTCCTTGGTCTACTCACACTACTGAAACTAAGAGCAAGACCACCATCATAAGATCACTGAGTTAGAACAGACCTTCCAGGCTCCTAAGCAGAGTCCCTTGCTATAGAACACACTGTGTTATATAAAACCCTTTCTGATTTGAGAGATCTCCACCTTAAAAAAAAAAAAAAAAAAAATCATGGCTTCCCTCCTAACAATTGTATTTGGTGGAGGGTTATTCTAGAATTTCTTTGCTCAAACAATGAGGACTCTTCCAGTTTCTGAATTATATTTATTCAAGGTAAACTATACCCATTTATTTGGTGTCAGCATGACCCTTTAGCTAAATAGTTCTTATCTTCCCAGTATTTATGCCTGATATATTTGCGAATTTCACTCACATCTCTTCTTAGCCTTTAGTTTCTTAGAGTAAACAAGAATTTTCAGTCCAAGGTCATTTGCTGGCTCACCATTCTTCTGACAGTGTTCTTCTGCACTTGCAGCTGCTCCAGTTTTAGTTTGTCTTTCCTCTTCTCTTTCTTCTTGAACATAATGTTTCAGAACTTGTTTCATCAAGATCTTAATAACACCAGTTGTTCCTTTTCAAAACAAAAAAAAAAAGTAAAATAGTTCTTCTAATACATCAAAGGGGTTGCATTTTGCCCTTTTTGCAGATGCATCACAACAGCAGTTTATAGCTGCACCAGCATACTAAGACCTTCCCTTAGTCACTCATTTCCAGATCAGGAACTCTCAATGGAGAAAAACTAAATGACAACAGGAATAAGACCAATGAAAAGAAAACAAAAAACTAATGACACACATCCAGAATCTAATAGTAAAACATTCTCTCTGTAATATATCAGTCTGCCTTTATGTCCTCCAACTTCTTTTTGTCAGCAGATTATGCTGAAAATGTTTCCCTACTATTAATGTAAAGGTCCTTAATGAAAACATTTAAGAAAATTACTCCCAATGCTAACCCTTGAGAAACACTAATGATTTCCCTTTGCTTGATATTTCTTCTTTCAGTGTGAATAGTTGCATTAACCAATTCTTTATCCTCCTTCTTAATAACCTCCATTGTTTCCTGTAACTTCTAATTTAAGACACAATCATGTAAAATGTTCTACTGAGGACTAAATAAAGGAGGTCTACCTTATTTTCACCTGGGGAAAAAAACCCTACACTATGCTATATCACATTTACCTCCAAACCTTTACTTTTTCACCTTCTGTTCAAAGTCTCATGATTGCAGCAGTGGCACACAAGCTACACAGAAGAAAAAAACAACTCAACTAAAAAGCAGAAGGGACAAGATCCAAACCGGCAGTGGAAGGGAAGAGCAAGGATTAAGGATAGAAGAAGAATAAATGATAGTGTTAACTTAGTTGTTAGCACTCTGCTGGAACACACAAGGTACCGGTCCTTCAACCAGCAGGGACACATGCCCTGCGCCATCCTTTCTGCTGTGATCAGAACATCATCAGGAGAAAATGACTGGGGCTGATGAACAGCTGGGTCTCACCCCTATAAAAAAAAAATAAATTATGGTGCAATCAAGATATGTGCTTGGAGCTGGCTGCTTTCCCACTGCACAAAAGAGGAGAATCCAATGCCCATAGGCTTAGTTAGCTTTGGGAAGGAAAGCTAGGGACATTGTCAATGGGGGTGTTATAGGTTGCTCTGATAGGTTCTTCAGTCTGGACATTCAAGGTAATCAGCACTGAGGGTTACATCATGTAGAGTTCATGCCCCAGAGCTGGGAACTGACCAGGAAAAGTGTATGTGTGTATACTGATGTACACACATCCATCCGTCCAGAGGCTACAGGACTGCTGGGCAAGCCATAGTGTATACTCACCTCATGGTATAGAAACAACAGCTAATTAAGGGGCAAAGGTTTATGTTTGGGATCTAGCAGTCCCAAAACTGATCTTACAGGTGTCACTTCATTTCTTTTAATATGTTCATTTAGCCTAGATTTGTAAGGAAATGCTGCATGTGTGCACACATTGCAGGTGCATGTCTGTCAGGCAAAGAATAAGTAGCACATTTAACTTCTGAAACAGATGACCAAATTGGTTAGAATTACTACAAAATTTGACAGAGGCTGCCACACAGATGTGTGACACACAGTGCCAGAGGCTGCCACACAGTGAACAAAAGGCCAGAGCATGGGTTTAATCTTTAGTAAAACCAGAAAATCTAGGCAGTAATGAGGTAATTCCAATAGCCCAATGCAAATGAAGCTTAACTCTGTTTTGACTTTATTTCTTTTTTTAACTTATCAGAGGTTGAAATGTCCACAGCACAAGCTTATTCATTTTGCTTACTTGAACATGCTTACGAACTACTTGAAAAGAAGGAATTACATCCAAGTAATTACATTGAAGCACTGTTAACATTACAGTCATCCACTCCAGAACCAAGAATACTCCGAATCCTGAGAAGAGGGATTGGGAGAATTCTACTGTAAGGGAAGCACGCGTGTGTGTATATATATTTACACACATACACACATATTTATATAGAATCTGTCTCTCTCACATACACCTATAATTAAACATCTATAAATTTAAGATTATGCAGGTATTGTTACACTGATATTTCTTAGCATAAAGGTTTGATTTGGAACCTTAAATATTCTTTAGACATACAAGATATTAATTTTATATTCCTTATATAAAAAACCCTCAAAAACCCAAACACCTATCAGAATAAGCAACCTAAATAAAATTGTATGAATTGAACAATGCAGTGAACCCTTCTGTATACTACAGCCATCCAAGACAAATGATAATAGCTCATTTGTAGTACAGTTGGAATGCTTATTTTCCCTGGCATACATTTTGATACATTGCTATTTCCCATATTCTATTAATCCCTGAGGTATTCCAATCTTCTTAAAGAAATATTCTTACTTTTAAAACAGAATTTGTACTTCCTAAATAATATACAGGTTTGCTTTCAAATTTCCATTTCAAAGGTTCAATTAATTCAAGTGTAAGCTACAAAAGCTACTCACCATCCAATCTGACTATCAAAATGTGGAGGAAAAAAAGAAATTAATTTTCTCCTATTCAAGTTTTAACAGAGGTTCACATCAGATGAAAGCTTCCATTCTTTACAGGTTTTTGTTCTAGCTGTCGCTGGCATACAGATGGAATTATGGCAAAAAAGTGTAATAAGTTTAACATCAAACTAAAAAAAAAAACCAAAATTACTGTTGCTTAACTGAACTTGGACTTTGATGAACTACTCAGGAAAAAAAATCCAGAAAATAAAGCTTCTATTTTATATCAAATCCTTCTGGATAAGTGATAGACAATCTTCAAAAGTAGCAGAGTTTTGGTAAGGCTTCCTCTGGATTATCCTAAGCTTCTTTGATTTACCTGAACTTTTGAAGGTCCAGTGGCTCATACTCCCTTGACTATTCCTATTTAGCACACTTTTCTGTAGAAGGCACAAGTTATGGGTCTGCAGAACTATGTCAGTCCTCCTTGTGGACTGGTAATCAGGAGAAACAGTAGTCTTGTTGCTTGCCTTAGTTTGGCAGCTCTAATAGGAATCTCAGTTCTCAGCATATTCTAGTTTCCCTTCATAGGGGAAAAAAAGAAAAACCCTCAGTGTACTGCAAGGGGAGCTAAGTAGCTTCAGTCCTATCTTTGCTATCTGCCTTTCATGCTATAGATATTTAGTATGAAGAATATGTCAGTCACAATAAATATTTCTCAAAGAAGTGAACAAAAATTTAAAACCATCAGTCCTGAGCAAACAGATGAAGTGTCCAGGTCTTTGTTTACCACAATTGGAGCATTAACACTGGAGAACAGTCAGCAACTGAAAGTCTGTCAAAAGGTGACAATAGTTATGAGAGGAATGTCTGGTGGGAAGATACACCAAGTAAAAGCATATTTCTCAGATCAGTGGTGTAACAAAGAAAGGGGAGAAATCTGTGGACTAGAATCCCACTAGCACAAAAATTTGCCTCTTCATGTTACTTGGGGCCTCCCCATGCTGTTGTCTACTTCTTCCTCATCACAGTCAGAGACATATCCTGGACAACAACACTATATCTGAGCTTCACACAATCTGAGCAACTGGTGAGGTCATGAGTTATGTGAATGTGTAAGATAAAAGAGTCAATCACTTAAATTGCCTCACATTTAAGAAGTCTCAAGTGTCTTTCCATTTGTGGAAAGGAAACTGGTGAAATTTAAACTAGACCAAACAGAAAATAACTGTTGAAGTTTCATCACAGCTTATTCTGCCTGGTTATTTTCTCTGCAACTCTATGAGTTTAAGCTATGACTCAGTCTAACTTGGCTGTACAAGTGAGTAAGGATAATACTTAACACATGAGGGAAAATTCCCTGTCAGCTCTAATATTAAACAATACAGAATATAATACAATCCCAGCAGCCAATGAACTTCATTATGTAATTTTTAAGATGTGGTGGCTGTATTTCTTTTTTAATTAAAAATGGTGCTAGACAAATTCCCAGTAAACCAGAAAGCACTGGTCTGAAAATTGTTCTGATAAGAACTAGACATAAATGTCTTACATTCTGTAAGTACTTAAAACAGAGAACTAAAATATTTAGAAAGGGACTGGTCTGGCAAGATTACAGTACAGATTCAGAAAGTTCTGAAACTTGACACTTTGCACTTGAATAAGCGTCCAGATGATCCTTTGGCTAATCATCAAAAGTATTATGAACTTTAATATAAATAGCTTAAGAGCTGAAACTACACGATGGTTTTGGACTCCTTCAGGCTGAATTAAGCTCTACTTTAATATAAGCTACTATACTTAATCACAATTCCTTTTGAGTGGAACTTGCATAAGATTTTTCTAAGCATTTAGGACTAGTCAAGCCCTTACCAGTGTTTCAAATCCTAATATATGCTATTGGAAACACACATGCTGCTAGTCATACTGATATCCTTCCATAAAGGGTTTGAAATGTGAGTGTAACTATGACAAGAAAACAGACTATCCTTCCCCAAGGGTAATGTAAAGAGTAAAAAGCAGAATTAAAACCAGCTCATGTAAGAGTGCATAAAGATCATATTAACAATAAGATATAACCAAAGTTCTGTGATGCTCTGGAGCAGGCTGGATCTAAATCCAACTGCAACTCTTAGGGTAAGACTTAAAATGCCCAAGACAGTGGATCTTTCCTCAGTTTTTGTATCATTGTTAGTGTGTCACAAAATCTGCCATTTTGTCAGTGCCAAAGCCAAGCATATCATGAAGCTTCAGGGCCCGTGACACTTTTCCCCCATGCTATTTCTGTGAAAGCTCTTTTCCCCTCAGACCAATTCAGCAGCTATATGCTGGGGAGGGGGAGAAGGAGAGGGACAGAGGGGACATAGGGAAGGAGAGGGAGATCTTCTGTATTAGACAAGGTTTCTCTTTTTATCTCCTCCCTCCATTCCCTGTATTTTTAACTCTCCTTTTCTTTACCTAAACTGAAAGTTTGACAGGTGACAACACTAGAATGGGAACCTATCTTCAGGACAGTTGACAGGTAACATCTTAGATCAGTACCATCACTAGTTTCCTGAAGATCATGTCTACTACATCTTCACAATAAAAGGGAAAAAATTCCCTTCAGCCCAAAGCTAAGGAATCAGATTTTCCATAAACTACTTTCCACGGCAAGCAAAAATTGTCTAAAATAAACATTTAATAAGAGGGCTCATAATCCTCTTCTACATTCACAAGACTAAAAGCTTAGATTAAAGGACAGCAAAATCCCAGATGAGAGCCACAGGAACTCCTCATGGAGCCAGCAAGGCTATTAGTAGACACTAATATCACATTAGGTCAATGGACACATAAAAATTAAATACTACTTTTAAATAATGGATCTCAGTTTTTCATCTGTATGAGCTATTTAAGAATCATTAGTGAATTTTCTTATATATTATATACATAAAGAAATGTAATGGAAAAAAAGTTTGTTCTTTGCTGTTTACTTAAGAAAAAACAACGTAAGAGAAACTTTGCAATTCACTGTCATGTAATTAATTATCTCATAGAAGTGTAATTAGCTATCTGTTGATCCAGTAACATTATTTAACCTCCATCAATAAACACAGCCACTGGATTAAAAAATTGAGATTCTGATGGAATATGTATTTTCTGTCAAGAGTTATAGCCTCTGAGTAGCAACTGGCAAACCAATAATCTTTTTCACCAGCACTGAAAATAAATTCAGCCAAGGACAGTAACTGGCCAACCATGAAATTGTGCACTTAAGCGGACTTCATACTGACAACAGAAATGCCAGATGAAATTTATATAGGCCTGCTAGTATCACATCTGCTGCGTCTTATTCTCCAGAATCTTCTTACCCAAAATCCATTTGTAATGAAAGCAGCAGTCTAACCATTTGCTGTATCAACGTCAGTTTTCAGTGTCATATTGATCAAATTCTTGTTCCCTGAAGTTTGAAAAGCAGAAATTATTCCCTTCATTCCAAACTTTTAAAAGGAAGGTGGCAGCTAACATTACGTGTGAATGTCAGGCACAAAATAACTACCTCAGGAACCACTGTACCTTGTCAGTATTTTGGGGATTTGTGAAAAAAAAAAAAAGAATATACTATAAAACAACAGGGTATTCAAGGCTAGACCATAAGAGAAAATATATTTTCTAAAACCAAAAAAGTATTCTTATGTACAGTATGTAATACATTTATATAATTAGCAAATACTACTTAGAAGATAGGAAAGTATGTTGGTTTTACAAAAAGGTTTGATTCTTTTTCCTTTAAGAAAAATGGTGACTGATAGCATTGGATTTATTTTGTAAGTTTGTAATGTCCATTTTAGCATTTGCTTGGAAAGCAGGAAGTTTTCATGTGACTACTGGAAAAAATGCTGAAGTTGTATCTACTTCATTAATTTGAAATAACACAAAGAAAATTCTCAATGCTCTGAAAATTACTGTTTCCTCAATCCATTTATAATAGTGGATTTACACAAGATATGGAATGCTACATCCTAAATTACATACAAGCCTAAGACAAAATTTTGCAATACAAATATAATGCAGATTATGTGAGAGCACTTTAATATAAAAAAACCACAAACAAATCTATTACAGGAAACTAATACATACCGAACAAGGTCTTCTCCCTTGGTTCCTCCCACTGCAACATTTAATGTTTGTAAAAATAGCCAGTTTCACTTACATGTAATTATAATTCTTCTCAAGAACAATCTTTTCCCACCTAAATTCAGTAGTCACAAATCTAACTACGTGTACTCTATGCATAACTTTGACATTCTGTAAAATAAACACTGAAGACAGCAAAGCACAGATTTATATACTTACAAATCTGTAACTTCTAGCATTGTTTCTGGGCAGCTGCTGTGACAGCAGAGACTCGTGCAAGCCAAAGAGACTATTCACAGACAGCAATCCACCATTTCCTTCAGTCACCTACCAGTAAATATGTACATACATTCATGTGTGTGCACACACACACTTTATCAACTGCCAGAGCAAGGTCACAAAAAAAAGAAAACATCTTCTGAAAACTTGACCCACTGGACCAGATCAAGTACAAATGAACAACAAGTTCTAGTCATTTAAATTTATTTTATGCTGATTTATATCACCAGGGACCCAATCCATTTAAAAATTATGTTTTATAAAGCAAATTTGGTAGGAACAGTTTCCAGCTCCAACAAACAGCATAGTATCCTTCTCAATGGAAGTCTTCCTAGCGAGTTGCCAACTATGTAGATAAAGATCCAAGTTAAAATCTAAGCTCTAGACAAAAAAGGGAAGTAAAGGAACTAAGAATTAACTCCTTAGGTTTTCATCATAGTCAAAAGCAGCTTGGATCACAGTCCGGGATTAAATATTCCTTCCAGAAAAACTCTATATCCTTCTGCATGCTGGGCAGAGTGAAAAGCAGGTAAAATTGCCCTTGGTGCTCTTCCCAGTTCAGTAAAACAAACTTTTTATTTAGCTTTTCAGCTTGATAAATAGAAACCATTATAATGAACTTTAATTCTTTTGCTCTTGCACATGACTAAGGAAGTCCAACCTACTGGCTGAAATACCACTACACCCGCAGAGTCTATATACAGCCTGTACTTTTCCTGTAATCCCTTGCTGTTGACTACCAGTAGATATCTCATTCAGAGTGTGACAGCTCAGTTCCCTGATCCAATAGCTGTTAAATCTAGTTCATTTCCCCAGCAGGTTTTGCTATGCTGCCAGGCGAATTAAGTGTGGGGAGTAATGTGAAGCCTTCTCTCTCTAGGTCCCAGTTGATTTGCAGGGAAGACAGGATTAAGTCTCATATGGACTGCACAGTAATCCACCCATGAATACTTTGGGTACCCCTTGCAGCACTCTTGCCCCCTTAAATAGCCAAAGACAGGAGGAGTCACCATGACCTCACTCCATGGATGCTAGTAAGCAACAATCTCTGCTAGTCTTAAAAATGGTTTTCAGTATACAAATCTTCATAGTAGATTTCAATAAACCTATTAACCATATGTCAACACCATCAGAAAAGTTTATAAACTGTGTTAAATTGCTCTTAGCACATTCTTAGTAGTGTAGACAGGAGCTAGCTGGCACAGCAAGAGCTAGATGGCAAACAGAAAGTTATTTTCAAGAAGGGATGTCATTACAGTTACATTACCCTCTGCAGCTGATCACAATACTGTTTTTTTTTTTTTTTATGGCCTCATTCAAACATCTGTAACAGCAAAAACAATTTTCAATGACATTCTATACCAATCTAAGATAAGAGGAGGAAAATATTAATAACCTATCTGTATCAGGCCTGCCAGTTAAACTGTTATTTTTAAGAGTTTCCATTTACACGTTCATGTAAATGGAACACTGCAGCCAGCAAAGTGATACTGATGTAAACAAGGCAGCCATCCAGGCAGTAAGTAGCCATTATCATTTCTATTATTACTCACTAATAGAATTCACAGCCTAAAAATGCAAAGACTATCTTTAATTCTTCTAACTCTTTCACCTCCCCAGAACCTTCAGTAGAGGGTGTATTTCTCATCTTTCTTGGCACAGTCCGGTGCAGTCCATCTCTGGCTGTCAGAACAACTCTCTAATTTTATTAAGTAAGAGAATGAACTGCCAGATTCCCAAGGGACCAATAATTCACACCACAGTTTCCTGCTAGATAGCATGTGTTCACACTATAAAAATGTTACTAACGAAATTTGTGGGGATACTTGAAATAAAAAAAACCAAAACAACCCCCCAAAAGCCTGCATAGCCCAATACACCCATAATTTCAAGAAAAAAATTAGAAATACTGATGTTTGCAAAATGTATATTAAGCCAGACAGTTATATTTCCATAGCTTTGGAGAGTCCTTTCTCTCATTCAAAGTAATATTTTCATCCATAAAAAAGCAAATAAAAACCCCCAAGCACTCCCCATTAATTTAGCATGAGTTTACTAAGATACGTAGTTCAAATAATGATATTTTTTACATTTAAAGTATTACTATTTAAAACAGAACTGGGATACTAAATATACAAAAAATAAGCAGATATGGTAATTTACATTAAATATTCTTTTATGTTTGGATTTTATAAATTTGACCAACACAGCTATCGATTTCTGGGAACAACATACCCATGACAGTGCTATCACTATTTCACAGGAGAATTCCTGAAATTTCATTATATATAACATTTATTATAGGAAGACAATATCTTCAAAGTAGGTGGCTTCCTATATCATCACACCTCTATTTACTTTATAGCAAACGGTGCTTACGTTCAAACTCTTACAACCATTACTGTTTAGACACCACTAGCATTCTTAATTATTTTTGTCCCTTGAGAAGTTCAGTGTCCAAAGTTTTCAAAGTTCAAAATTGATTTTTTTTAATTGGAGCTGTGCTTCAAAAATTTTAAGTTCTATACAATGCTAAGTACTCAGAGAGAAAGAAAAAAAGAAGTATTTTGTCTCCACCTGATGCCTAAATTTAAAGGATATTTGTTATCCTTGTTTTAAAAAGGATGAACAGAGAAACAAGAACCACCTCACTTCACAGGAGTGTTGTGAAAACTAAAAGAAACTGTCAGTGTCAGATTAACAAGATAAAGGGGGGGAAAATTACTCATGAAAGGGAATTAATAACTGTTTCTATATCAGAACTGAGTTGTGTAAAGATCATCTGTGGCCATTCCTTGAGCAATAAGAACACTCCACATTCACTAATTTAAAACTGCCCAGCCTGTGTACTGCATAAAGAAGAGACTCTATTCCAAATCTAGTATGTGATCATGCAGTTAAAAGCTTCTTACAATTTTAAGAAAAATTAAGGTTATAGCAGCTACAGTTATTAAACATTTGTGTGCATCCCTTTTGAAACTGTACATAAACCTCCAATATTCTAGAAAATAAAGATTTCTGGGTATTTTTCAAAACACAGCATCCCGCTGTATAGCAAATATCACAGAGGTCAATGAGAAATTTTTTGTCACAAATCCTTAACATGACTGAATTGTCAAATCAGCCTGCGAAACTAAAGTGGAAAAACATGCTGATGCTTGGATGTATTAGGAACAGTGTGTGGAGTCCTGAACACAGTGGTTCATAATCCAGATTTAAGGATTGCCAAATACCTTCAAAACACTTCTAACTCTAACCAGTTAAACTAGTAGCAAAATTTAAATATTTGAAGAAAAATCTAAAACAGCAGACAGTCAAGGTTTGAAGAGAAATAAAAAATATAAAAAATCAGGTTTACTATACTTTTTCTAATACCAGAGTCACTTTCCACCGGCAAGTTGATCATTTCCTACAGACATGTAACTGATCCACAAGGCCACGGATTTAATCTCTGTACATATATTTAGGTCTTGGATTGCATTTCCACTCCTATCCATGAGATGCTTTTCATTTATTTATTTTTATATTCTGTGTCTTAGAAGGTCTCAGAAATCCCATTCATAACTCTCCAAAGATTATCTATTTTTTATGCAATGTGGAAGTCAGTTTTGACACTTCCTGCATTGTATTCTTAACTCTTACCACGTCTTCAGAAATACAAATGTCTTATTGGCATTTCAAACACCATGTCCTGCACTTGATTAGATGATTAGTAAATCAGCCTCTCATTGCAGGGGAAAGAGAGGGGAAGACGACAATTGTTTTTCTCTGATGTGATCAGCAGTGATTAAATTTTCGTTTGAAACCTTCTGAATGTATCTGATTGCTGCCAATTGATCTGGTATCCTATTTCCAGCTACAGCAGGGACTGGTGCTTCAGAAAAAAAAAGACAAGACACCTTCAAGATTCATCCAGCGTATGTCCTTGTCTGCAGCTGAGGAGTCTTTCTGACCCCCATGCAAGCCAGTGTCTGAATCCCTGAGGCATA
>NW_008825075.1:2920124-2930951 GCF_000699105.1 Pygoscelis adeliae | reverse complement strand
TGTTAACATTGTAGAATTAAAATGGAGGTTAATGTTCCGCTACTGGTGTGTAAGCATAAAGGGGAGGCATGAAGTGAAAGCAGAATGAGTTTATACATCATACTGAGAAAGATTATCCATCCTTAATCACCTTGAACAGCACTTCACTGAAAAAAACATGAAATTCAAATTTGATACAGAGTAGAGCCATAATTTGCTCTATAAAAGCACAAGAATGTTCTTTATACAGCACCACAAACATCCTTTTATATTACAATGGGTTAAAGGAAGTCTATTTTGGTTCTCTAAATATTATTGGGAGAAGGAGGCAGTTTTTCTAGAAACTCTAATGAAACTACATAGTATTTTACTCTAATGCTTTTTCCCAAACCACCATGCAGAAAGAATCTGGGATGCTGTGTTCTGAAAAATCTGCAAAAAGAAATTCTATTAACTTTGTCAGATTGAACCTTGCTGTTGATATAACTAAGTTTCTACCCTATTCAGCCTGACTTTAATAGCAGGTCAATTTCATTAGCAGAAATAGGAAGGGCAATAATAAACAGCTAGCACTATCTCCACTGGGACACACCAGTTACATCGCACCTTGCAGTGACAATCTTTCTGAATTCTACCTAAGGAACAAAGATAAGGCATTAGTATCTGGCATCTACCCCAGTACTTTTTCTGGACCTATGTAATCCACCCAAATTTCATAATTTGCTTTCAAGTTTAGAATGTCAGATGCAGCTAAAAAAGTTTTAGATTGTTAAATTTGCTGACATAATTTACAAGCTGTATTAGTAAAGGTGAAAAATACGCCAGAAACAAGACGGTGGGGAGTGGAAAAATTATGATATGGGAGATAAAAGCGTAAAAAAGGCAAAAGCAGAAATGTTGCATTTTGAGTTCTATGAAATTATCATGCCTTCAATATATTTTAAAAATTAAAAAAAATAGTAAAAATTCTGTCAGTGACTACCACGTTAAGGTAGTTCAAATAAAACCAAAATGAAAACATCTGACAGCAGTTCTCTGTAATGACAAGGATATTGATAAAAAACAGCAAGAGATTACTCTCTTGAAGTAGCCAAAGGGATATTTTGAAAAAATACCTAGTCAGATCCTCTCATTTAAGAATGTAACGGGAGTGAAATGTTTGCACTAGACAAAAATAATGGCACAAGAAGAAGCAGAGTTGAGATTAAAATGTTAAGAACTTACATCCAGTGGGAATTCATGATGTTCATTTTTCGGCTCAGTATGCTTGAAACTTGCTGTTACCTAAAGTTTTAGCTTCTCACAGCACTTGCCTAAAAAGTGTGTGAAAGTGTTTTGAGATTACAAGCTTCTGAACTGTTTGTTTAGATTCTCAAGTACACTACGAAGCTGCATGTATTTCTGTATCAACTGCAGTCTCACATTCTTAAAAAGAAGATATTAAATTTACCAGGTGGAGACAGATTACCTGCCGGATTTCTATCAGTGAATGAGTCTACAGGTCTGGGAACTACCGACTGCAACATATTGGAAGGGGTCTTAAGTAGATTTTGCCATTCAGCAATACAACTATTATGCCAATATGAGAGAGATTTTCCTGTCTTCACTCCTGATCTCTACTTCTGAACCAAACTGGTACATTTTTCTGTTTGCTTTTATACTTCCAATCCTGATTCTTATCACATCCCTTTTTTCTTCAACACTAGTAGCAGAGAAGAGTTCAGCATAAAAGTCCTTTTATGAAATAAAATTACAGTGCAAACTCCAGAACAGAAGAGAGTCTAACCTCTGGCTGTAAGAAGTTAAAACATATAATAAACTATCCTCTTCCCAGGTATAGGCACTTATCTACGATGTGGAAACACAAAAGAATAAATCTGGCTGTAGAGAAAGAAAATCTTGCATCATGCAAACACTATAATTATGTGGCAATACCGAACAAACCTAATCAAGATCAGGAAAGTAAAGCTCAGTGGGAACAAAATAGGTGTGGAATGCGATGGGAAACAAGATAGGCTCCTCCAAGAACACTGGCAAGAAAGCAAGACCAAGGAAAATCAGTTTGCTGCTGATCAAGCTAGTAGACCTAGTGATGAAGGAAGAACACAAAGAGGTTTTAGTACTGAATTTCCTCTTGCCTTAGCCTTTACAGGTGAGTTCTGCTCTCAGTACTCTTGTTACTGTACTTAACAGCAGTTTCAGAGTCTGGGGGAGTGAAGTATTAACCACAAGAGAAAATCAAGGCAGAGAGGAGGACTGTTACTTGATCAGACTGGAAATACCAAGTCCATAGGACTGCATGGGACTCAAGGGCATTGAGAAACAACTTTGCTTTGAGGCTATCATCTTTGAAAGATTGTACCTTTCTGTCACTACTACTATTGATTCTACAAAAGGTAGTTTGTTTTCAAAGGGGGAGGGAAAAGGAATGAGCACTAAGAGTAAGAGCCAAGTCCAAAGATCTCCTGTGTGAGGCCAGACCAAGCATTTAGTATCTCTCGAATGTGTTTCCTACTGCCTACTGGTAGCACACCACCACTAGTCTTGATTGCCAGAATGCACTGCCATAATACAAAAATAAAGCACTGCAGAAATCAGTGCTCACCAGCAACAAAGGGTAGCCTTTGTTCTATAAAACAACCCTAATATAATCACAAAGTGTTTCCTCAACCCTCCCCTGCTGTCAGGGCATTGAGAGAGCAGCAGCACAGGAAGCTGTGGAACAAAAAAACAAGGTATGTGCATACATGACATTAATAGAAAGTCAAAGATTTCCTAACAAGTAGAATAAATCCCACAGGGAAACAAGAATACCTATTCTTAACAACCTAAATAGGAAATTTGCAGAAATTTTTGAAGTACTAGGGTCTAAGCAAACAGGCAGACTCCTGATCTGTCTGACACATTCAAAATTTCTTCTATCTTTTAGATAAGCTCCCACATTTGAAGTTCTGACAAAAACTGGGACATCTACAGTACTGACTTGCTTACAAACTAGAGTTCATTTACTTCTTTTCAGATGAAGAATGTAATATACATAGTTAAGTTAATACACAAAGTACTGCATTAGACATAGAACTGTGCTGCACATTAAGGTACTTCAGAGCTGCATCAACAGTGGGGGTGTACAGTGCTCTTAAGTGAGATGGGGTGGTGAGCAGAAGAAAATAGAAAGCATCAATAGTATTAAATTATAAACAAACAGAAAGGGCTCAGAAATAATATGCAAATAAAGACCTGCTGTTTTAATAGAGACACGGGGGAAAAAAGCTTTTTAGAGAAAAAATGAACTTGACACCCATCCATATATTATGCATATCACCTCACAGCATTAAAGATCACATTAATGTGGTATATACATATACAATTATTCTAAAGATCAGATTCTTGAATACTGCATTGTCACCATACATAAAGTGTCATTATTATATATTGGCTAGTTATTTCTACAAATTTTGAAACATTTCTCAAAATTTTACATATCTGATTGCTATGTGACCTGACTGTGTGAAACAGTGAATAACATGTAAAATAGTTGTCTTTGAAAGGAAAACTTTGAAGAACTAAAATACAGAAACAACAATCTTACATTCTTCTAAAAGGATTTTAAGGGTCATCCATGTTTGGCATGGAAACATATTTCATACAAAGTGTTATTTCCCATACTTTAAAAAATCCTGTCTTGCATGCCTGAGAACTAAGGTAAAAGAAAAAAAAAAAGAAAAATTTGTATATTTTCATTTGCCAAATATGTATTTTCATATGCCAGACTGTACATATTAGTATTTCTGATAGAATGCATTAGGCCTAGTCACGTATTAACTGGCAGTGCAGTATTTAGGACCTTGATTCCATTTTGTTCAGTTCAGACAACTACAGAAGTTTCATTTAACTATTACAATAAAAAAGTATATATATATATATTATGTACCAGAATCCATTCACCTTTTTTATCCAATGATTTTCTGGCCTGTATAAGTCTGTATCAACTTAGGTCAATTAGCAATTTCACACTTTTGACAATTCCACTTGATTAATTAGGAATCAGACACAACTTAGGTTGCCTAAGCATAATTGTGAACAACTTGAATAAAGTTCCAAAAATTCATAATTACACAAAACAGGTAATTCACAAGATACAAGATGCTTTTTCTTAATAACTCTAGTAGAGTAGAAGAGAGCAGTGAATGTTACTTACCTAAACTTCAGCAAGGCTTTCAAAGCAGTGTTCCACAGTAGCCTCATAACCATGTCATGGAAATACAGACTGGATGGATGGGTTACACAAAGAGGAAAGCCTTGCTGGACCAATAGCCACTGACTCAGTCAAACTGGCAATCAGGTTTTCTTCAGGGTCAACACTGGGGCATATACTGTTTAATTCCTGCATCAATGACCTGGCCAAAGGGATGATATAAGCCCTCACTAGGTTTGTAGATGGTAACAAATCAGGGGAGCAGTCAATAGACTGGAGGGGAGAGCTGCTCTTCAGAAGGATGTGGATACACTGGGAGAATGGACCAAGACAAATCTTACAAATATCCAGACACAAATATAACATCCTGCACACAGGAGAGAGTGACCCTTTGCAACACTTCAGACTGCAAAAAAAAAAAGACTTGGGGATCATGGTAAAGAAGCTGAGGAGGGTGCCTTTCCAGTGATGAAAGGTAACTGCACACTGGGCTTCATTTGCCAGACTATAGCCATCAGGTCACAGGAAGTAGTACTTTTAATTTATTTAGCCTTTTAGGAATGAGTGTCCCTTTCCTCCCTTTCAAGAGACATGCGAGCTAAAAGCAGAGAGTTCAGAAGACATATCAAGCTGACTGGGGGCTAGAGTACCTGACACAAGGACAGGCTAAGGCAGCTTGGTTTGTTTACCTTCAGACACAGAAGCTAAAGGGGAAAACCAGATGCAGACTTCTACTACCTAATGAGGGTGGGGTTGGGTGTGCAGAGGATTACAGGGAAGGCAGAGCTTAGCTCTTCTAAAAGTGCACCGCAAAAGAAAAAAAAAACAAGACAATCATAAATTGCAGCAAGAAAAATTCCAATTACATACAAGGAGAAAAAAAAACCAAACAACTCAGCTGAAGGAGTGGTCAAATACTTGGTTAGGTGTCCAGAGATATTGTGGAATTCTTATTCTTGGTGGTACTCAAAAGCCTGACTGGACAGTGCCACTATTTAAGTTGGATCCAAGTTCACAGTTTGTCCTGCTTAGGGGAGCCTGGACCATCAAACGTCCCTTCAAACCTAATTTATTCTTGGATCCTATGATTATGTTCTACCTTGCATAGTTTATCACTGCATTGTTCAAAGTACCAGTGTCAGACCACAGAAGTCTTCCTAAGAATTATCTGTTAGTTCTACTTTTATTCCAACTTTAGTCTGTATAGATCAGGTGGATTTTTTTACTAGTTCCTGACTTAAGTTCCATTCCATCACACATTTATCTTGAAAAGAATTAAGTTATTTAAAAAATTAATTTTATTCATTTTGGAAAATCAGGATGAGCAAACTGAAATAAAATCACAGGCTAAATGTTACAGAGAATATTAAAAATCATATGAATTATGAACATGTGCAAAGCAAATATGAAAACCTTTAGACCAGCTGTTAACTAACATTTGAAAGCCAAATGAAGTGATTTTGGAAAATAAAGCACCAGATGGAGGAAATATGTATACCCAGGGAATAACTGTTTCTTTATCTGCCATTCTAGCTTACTTTCAGACATGTACATATCACCACTGAAGAAAACTGCTTTATTTTATGTAACATCTTGAAATAATGTACTGTTCTTTGTGTCCTGGTCATTTTTTTCCTTCATTGTAGGAAGGAGAAAAGTAGTAATAGAAGAAAACACTAGAGGCATCTTTATCTAGAATATGAAGTGTCTGCTTATGACCAATTATTATATATATTACATAATCATATATTTATATAGGGGTCCTTATAAATGAAAGTAACAGTTTTTATATATAGCTTCTGTTTAACTTTAATCATTTCCTACATTTGGGATATTTTGGATGTGCAGAACTATACAGAAATTGATTTAATTGGCAAGTATTTAGGATATGTCAGGCAGCTTTGCCTGTACATGCTTAAATACAAAACGCATATGCTGAAAATGGTGCTGTCAAACAACATATTTAACTGGAACCTGATAGAGAAAGTTGTATCCAATAGGAAATATGCTACTAGACTGATAGGAAATAAAGATGTTTCAAATTAGTTCGTTAACACCACAAACAGGAGGATATTTTGGGTTTAGTTTTCTCAGAATGCCTAGTAATTGACAAAGATATATTACCCTACACACAGAAATTAATTTTCTACATATGAAAGCTATGCGTGGTCCTCAGATGCTGCAAATCCATCTAGCTTGTGAAGTGATTTACAACACCTTAGGATACTGGCTGATTTTTGCATGCATTGAGTGCTTTAGACGGAAGTTTTTCAGCATTATGTTTAGCAAATGCTGGCATATACTAATAAATGTTACTCACGTGTTCGTGCGTATATTGTTTAATCCTAAGTAAACCTCAAGACCCAGTCAAATTATTCGTTATTTGGCTTCTATAGCTATGAGACAAAAAATGCTTTCAGAGCTATTAACTTCATGATAAAAACTACAGAAAACAGTGTGAAGCAGACATCAAATACTAATGTACTTTCTCTCAGCATTTTGTTAAACTAAGAATGAATTCCTTTGTTGTCAGTATAGATTTTAATGTTGCAGTGAGATGAAATTAGTACCCAATGTATAGAGATAAAAAAGGATGATTTTTCTTGTTTTGTGTTATGACTGTAACCACTTTGCATAATCACTGCAGCAAGTTGTGAAAGAAGCAGAAAATGAATAAAACCTGCCGACTGCACAGAGGATAAAATCATTGCTGTGAATTTTCAACTGTGCCACACTTTTCTATTTACTGCACTCTGCACAAACAGATGATGTTCAGTTCAGATGCAAGCAGAAAATAAAGGCCTTCCAAGTCCAGATGTCTTAACACTAAGGAAAAGATAAAAGTTTAATTTTAAAGTGTTAATATTTTATTTCTAAAATATTTTTATTTTAATTTCTCACCCCCTAAGGCACTTTCCTTTCCTGTTTTTTTTCAAAGTAACCAGATGGTTGAAACTTGTGGAACAAAAGCTATTTGCACACTTCAATTCTCAGTCTCTACAATTTTTGGTAGAAAACTCGACATTGTTACTTAAGAATAAAATAGTTAATTACTCATACAAAAATATCGTCGTTGAAAGAAAGGTATCCAAGAACCAGACAGTTAAATTCATTTCTCCTCTTCTCAAAGAGTCGAGTGCAAATCCTTGTTTAAGGAATAATGAAGGAAGGTTTGCTTGCCCGAGCTGTCTGTAACACACAGTTCAACAAAGCTAGTACAGCAATAACATGAAGCTGTAAGAAGCAGTTTTCTGAACTACGCTAAAATTCACAGCAACTCTGTCAATAGTGCCAAAGTCACATACAACTAGCATAATAATCAGATCAGTATGAGACGTTCTGTGTAGCCATAGCTGCAGTGCATAGGGATCCTGCTAAATGATTTACACCATCTTTAAAAAACATGTAGGCAGGCAGCAGCTTGAACTGAGGCCTGCATCATTCCTAGGTTCAGAAATATCTGTGATTGGGAAATAAGCAACCCTGTTAGGAATTGTCAGAGCTGTATTTGTACCTTACTTCAGCCAATAGGTAAAGTCCAACTTCACTGTTTCCTCACCAGTCAGGAAGACGGACTTTAGAGGAGCCTAGGCTTTATCTCAGTCTGACAATTTTGATGAAAAATACATACCAATTGTGCAACAACTACACAAATTTAGCCTTAGAAAGGGAGAAAGGGGAAAAAAATAAGGTAGCTATGACCACATCACGGTTTGGACACAAGCTCTGTCCCCCTAGAACCGTTCTCTATTTTAAACGTGCTTCACAGTCAGGTGAGGTCAAATCTATCCTCAGCTATACATGCTTAACGCAAGCTTCCAGGCGCTACAGAGAGGAAAACTTGGGTCTGTGCTATCCTTTCACATGAAAACAAGTGCTCACTTATTGCAGTGTGCATGACTGATGTGCATCCCTGACCGCATCTTCCATCACACGATGCTTGTTTTAATGTCACTCAGCAAATATAAGACAAGTAGTCAGCTATGATCTTTCCTGAACAGCCTGATGTTATGTTTTGAACAGTAGTATGGGAGTTGCAATCAACCAGACAGGGACATCTGGCTTGCTATAACATGGGGAGATAGTCTAAAGCTCATTGTACTGTTCTATTTCCAGTCCCAGGCTGCAGAAGTCAGTCAAAACCAAGCCTGCGCTACCAGCTGCTATTAAGTCCTTTGTGAGCTCTAAGCTCTTTCTGCACCGGGGAAGGGAACAGGAAGGATGGGAAAGGTGGATGTATATAGAAACACAGAAACTATTCCATACACATGCCTGTTAAAAATAAGCTTTTGTCCTGTTCATTCACTCAGGATTTAACAGTGTCCCTATGAAAATTTTCTGGCCCCCTGCCTATCTTCCTCTGATAAAGCAATGCCCAGAAGTCTCACTACAGACTTTCATCACAACAAGGAACAATGCTTGTGAAAATCTAATCGTAAAGCAGTACAAAAGTAAGCCTCAGGGGGGCCGTGATATTACCTTTAGAAACATCAGAGGATATAGGCCAAAGAGGCCAGCGTAATGTTAACTGTACCTCATTGAAACATCATCTTCCTTCCAGCAAGGTAGTAAAAAAAACACCAAAATAAAACAAACATTCCCCCCCCCCAATTCTTCACATTCCACCTATTCCAAAACAAAAAAAAGACTAAACAATAAAGAACTTAATGCTATAGAATTTAATGGATCACAGATTCAGGCTGGAGGGCCTCAGGAGGTTTCTAGTACAACCTCCCACCCAAAGCAGGGTCAGCTCTGAGGTCAGAACACATTGCTCAGGGCTTCATTCACTCTAGTCTTATTAACCTTAAAGGATGGAGACTGCACAGCTTCTCACACTCCTTGACTGTGCTTAGGGTAAAAATGTCTTTTTAGACAATCTGAATCTCTTGTATCAGCTTGTGCCCATTGTATTTTTTTTCCTGTCATGCATCACTGCAAAGAGCCTAGCTTCTGATATATTTCACATGAAATTCATGTACAAAATCAGTCATTGTATAAAATACAGTAAAGTCTTTGAAATACAGACTGAAATGTTGAAATTTTCAACTTGTGGAAGGAAAGTAAAGAAGTGTCCCACCTTCTCTGCCTGATAAGTTTTAAGGGAGACCACCACTGGGTTTTGTAGTGTCCCTGATCCAGCAAGAATACTTTGAAAACATCAGCTTCAGGAAAGGTAGGTAGAGAAGTGCCAAATTTCTGAAGACAAATGTGCTTGGTTCAAGTATTCAAATTATCTGAAATAAAAGCGTTTACAAGCACTGCAGCTTGGGGTCAGAACTACTGCAGTTCCAAAGTATAGGAAGCTTTGAAGCTACGTGATAATGCAAAAGTTCTCAAGAGTATGCTTTTTGGTTTAAACATTAAGTTCCTTTCCAAGAGAAACAAAAAACAACAAAAACATACCCTGCACTTGCTGCAGCTGTTTGTTAGAACTACTTCTTCACATACTTCCCTTTCTCAGCATAGCCTTTTAGGCACTTCATAAATATTAATGTACAGAGTACCCAAAAGGCACAGATTTTTTTTTTTTTTTGATAGAAAGAGAAGACAGACAGAACACCTATTCCCATTTCCACACTGAAAATCTTCAGCAAAGCCAGAAACCGAACCTACGTGCTTCACTTTCTCAGGCAGACTCAAGTGCAACAGCTTCTTTTCTCTCCAGGCCACTCTACTACTCAGTTGGCATGATCTTTTGGAGATTTGAGATTAAATGTTGACAAAGAGACAGGGTTAGGAAAGAGATGCTCAACTGCCAAACCCACAGGGAGACCAGAGGCCGTGCTCTGCAACAAATGATTGGTTATAATGCAATATAGACTCCAATTACCTTCCCTGGGTAATAGACATTTCTGCTGAAAAAAAACAAACTGAATGTTAAGAATGAAACACTCAAAAAAGAAGTTTAAAGCAAGTTCATGTGATAACTCCAGGATATGCAAGCCAACCGGTTTTTTGTTGTTGTTGTTTGGGGTTTCTGCAAGTTTTTTGCAGCTGGACAGGTGGTTCAAACTTGGAAGAATAGAGAACTAGACAACAGCATTAAAAAAATTAAATAAACAGTGGTGTACCAAAAAATCTCATTCTATGCAAAGTCTTTCTGCTGATATAAACAAATTAACATGGACATATTATTACAGAGGTTTGGTTTTGTTTTAATTTGAAGGAGTTTTCCATATGGAGTTTTACTGCTGTTGTTCCTTAACTTTAATAGAAAAAATTGTTATAACCAGCCATTGAAATAAAAATGGACAATTGATAAAACAGTGCTAGCTAAATTCAGTCATTATAGACACAGTGTTTTGCTTTCAAAGATTTTCCAGACATTCATGTAAAACCCCTCGGAGTTAGCCAGATAGCACCATGTTCTCTCAACCTTTCACCCTCACAAAGAGATTTTAATTCACAGGGCTTTTCTTCATAGAGTTATACAGTTGAGATTTGCATGCTGAGCAGATGAATTAGGGAGGGAAAATGCTTATTTCAACATAACCTAAACATCTTCCACCACAGATAGGAAGATGGGACAAACTGGTACATTACCACAGTTCTACCCTTATCAATACCTGTTACAGTAACACCACAGACCACATGCTACTGCCCTTGGTAGACTCTGAACATGTTCACACAAGTGCCTATATCAGGGAAAG